>NC_089767.1:27387008-27412008 GCF_040412425.1 Macrobrachium rosenbergii | reverse complement strand
TCAGGTAGGTGGCTGGAAGGTCAGAGGTGAAGTTCGCGAAGCAAACTGGAAATAACCGGAGCAGGAAAACTGAAAATGAGTGGGACATAAACACGGGGAATTAGCAGTTTTTATAAACTTGAAATGGAAAGAGGATTATACTGAACCGGGCGCATTATAGAAATGGAAAATAAGCGCTGAAACTAGCGTGAGATATATGCGAGCACAGTCTAAAATATACTGGTGATAAATCTTGGAAAGTGTGATGGAAGCGAATTGCAAATGAGTGATGAGGATGGAATAACTCGATTCAGGTGATCATTTCCTGGTGAAAATTAATATAGATATGAGAGGTGAATGAGTAGGGATTACAAATTTAAAGTAGCGCTGACACAATACGGATCTGGGTAATAAATAGTAATTTGAAATAAGTGGCACGCAGACAGAAAATAATACTGAAAATGCGATATGTGTGATGTAAAGTTTTGGGTTATTCGAACGAGAAGAAAATTACGATTACAAATTGGAAACCAATAGTAGATTTGAATGGAAAACTCATATTCACATGCAAATTTATATATAGAACGAAGACTTCGATACAGACTGAAAACACGAGTGGTGGGATACAGTCTAAAGAAAAGGTGGATGCAAAATTAGATTCCGTGTTTGGAGATCATCTAAATGGTCAAGTAATATCCCGGGAGAATAATTATCCGAAGAATAACCTTTGTTAGCATACCTGCCATTAAGTCGTCTTACCAAGTTAATTATGCACATTCATCTTGTTTTCTATTGTGCCTATGATAAGCTGTACTCAAGACTTGAATGACGCTGTCACTCGGAATTAGGATTAGCTAATCTATGGGCCCTTTGATATACAGGTTGGGTAATTCAGAGAGAGAGGGAGAGAGAGAAACTTTAGAATTGAAGGTTGAAAGAGGAGAAGAAGAAGAAGAAGAAGAGTAACTTTCAGATTTCGTCTTCTCTCTCTCTCTCTCTCTCTCTCTCTCTCTCTCTCTCTCTCTCTCTCTCTCTCTCTCTCTCTGTTTCCATAAATGGACCATTCAGGCATCAGTCTCCCGTCCTGATCGAGAATTATAATGATAAGCTGTACTCAAGACTTGAATGCCGCTGTCATTCGGAATTAGGATTGGCTAATCTATGGGCCCTTTGATATACGGGTTGAGAGAGAGAGAGAGAGAGAGAGAGAGAGAGAGAGAGAGAACTTTAGAACTGAGGGTTGAAAGAAGAAAAAGAAGAAGAAGAAGATTTTGTCCTCTTCTCTTCTCTCTCTCGTCTCTCTCTCTCTCTCTCTCTCTCTCTCTGTTTCCCATAAATGGACCATTCGGGCATCAATCTCCCGTCCTGATAGAGAATTATAATGTGCTCCTTCAGTTACGTAAGGGTCCGTTCCTCGAAAGCCTCAGCGACTTAAATAAACAGTTTACCAGGTAGAAAGCAACTTGAAGGGAGTGCGCCTCATACATAATAGATTTCGTCAAGTTCTTTATTTTTACGGCCCTTGCCTGAAGCCGGTGTGATTTGATTACACTTTTTTATGTGTGATGGAGTAACGTAAAATGTCATGGCGCTGGTTCCCACCCCTGTATTATATAACAGAAAATATTATATAAGAGAAAACGCGAACTAAATTTAAAACAGGCTTCTAAGTTTGTGCTTATCGTGACGTACATGAGGGCTTGCTTTGTTTGAAAGGCACCCATGATTCAGTCAGTGTTACTTTTAATTTTTCTTTCCTTTTTTATTTTGCTAGGATACTTTTCCTAAAATTGAATTACTTCGTTACGTGCAATAGGAATTTCCCCATATAAAGGTTAGATTTGGATATTTATTGATTTTACAATCACTTCGTCTCATTGGCCAACTGTGCACGGTAGAAAGATTAGTTTGCGAGCTAACTGTAGGTGTAAACAATCGTCAGTGACTTTTTATTTGGATTTTTATGTTTACCTCTGTACATTTTATGTTAAATTACTCATTTTGGCTGAAGATGAACCCAGAGAAGGGTTCGAAAGCTATAAAATTCTTCTCGAGCCTTTTAACAGTTATATTATTGTGGACCCTTTAGAACATTTCTGAACTCGCGATAGAGAGTTTTTCTCCCAGTTAGTTTTAATATTGTGAAAGTCGTTTTTATTTTGTACTTTGGTTTCACGAACTGTCAAGGCTTTTTGGAAAAAATATGTTTTTACTGCATCGCGTTTCACCTCTAGAATATCATTTACTCCTGAAAATTATCTAGAATAAAAAAAAACCTTTCTTATAATTTTTTTTTTTTTGGTTATTAGTTTTGCTGATAAAAGTTTGCATTCGCTGAGCTGCTTGTTGCGATCTAAAGAAGCTTATTTCAAAGTATTATGTGGTATTGCTCAAGGAAAACTCTTGGATCAATATGCAGCATGTTATGTAATATATATTTTTTTATACGTTTGCCGTGTTAGGTACCGTGTCTCAAACTAACAACAATTTTCATTTAGTATTTGGCAATTTACATTCATGCTTGTGAGGCGGGGTGGGACGGTGTATAGAAGTGCTTCGAAATCTGATGCCATCTTGGCATATTAGAGAGATGAAAAAAGGAAAATATCCGGACATAAAGAGCATTCATTAATATGTTTTGTGCTTGTTCGTTTGACATAAATAGTACTTATAAAACAAGTTGCAATAAAATAAGAGAACATTATAAACGGGTGTCATTGTAAAATAAATATAAATGTACATATTTAAGTGCAGAGAATGATAGAGATATAAAGGAAATGAGCATTACATTACTGTTATTTTTGTGCGTGACGATATCCACAATAACCAGGTGACCTGACATAAGATACCTACCATAATGTAATTTCATTTTATCATGTTAGTGCATTTTATATTCAGCAGTACTTTAGGAAGGAGCAACAGAAATTCTCTCTCTCTCTCTCTCTCTCTCTCTCTCTCTCTCTCTCTCTCTCTCTCTCTCTTCTGTGTGTGTGTGTGTGTGTTAATTTCCCTTGAATGGAACATTCAGACCTTAATCCAAATTCCTGCTGCCGAATTTCGATGGGTTAACCCAATTACATAACAGGCTAATTAGCAAGTATTTGGATTTACATTTTATTTACTCTATATTAGTAGTCTTTATTATTTCTTTTGGTTATTTTCTTTGCTATAAATCGCATGAATACATCCAGCCATTTCGGTGTGATGAAATGGCTTAAGAATCCATATTCGCTTTATCCTCTCGAGAAGCATAAACAAAAAGGCAGGCTGCAGTTTAGAAACAACACTTTATTTCTTTCATTTCTTTTCTTTATTTTCTGCAATATATGTCACAAACCCACATTGTTTATATCCTCTCGAGAAACATAAACAAAAAGGCAGGCTGCAGTTGAAGACCAACACCGTATTTTAAGGGATCAATTCTCCTGCCCGCTTACCGAGGACCTCCGCGAATGCTTCCCCAGGATTTAGTCTGGATTTTCCAATTAAACAAGTGGCTGTCTTTGTCATGCAATTCCGGGTTGGGTCAGCGCTATATTAAAATCCCATTTCCTGCGTTATCTCTCCGAAGACTTTTTGAATGGGATGACTAGAACTGCATTACCTAGAATATTAATTTCTCCTATATTCTAGTTTAGATTATTGATTTTTTAAAGTAAGTTTCCCCTGTTCGTCCCATCATATTTGGTAATTATTATATGAGGGAGATTATTTCAGATGTTATGGATATAATTTTCTGAGGGCAGTAGCATTGAAAATAATGGCTGTTTCTACGGCGTTCAATTTATATAGTCTGCTCAATTCTTCTTAATATCTTCTTTTCATCAGCGTGTAGCTGGTGTATCAGATTTCCAAAGGACAAATAGATGTCTTGTTATTTCAGTGTTATTACCTCTGACGTTTCAAACGCACTCTGGCGATTATTTTCAAAGAGTGAAAGAATTGGCATGCAAGTTACATGGTTATATGTAGCAAGCGGGGATGGGGAGATAAGTGTACAGTTGACAGGTCAGTTATACAGCTGCGTTTTGGTTGGCCACGGGTTGGTGACGAAATCGGTCCCGGAGGCATTGAGAAAGGCCTATCGATGTTGGTATTGGGAAGTGGCTGTTAGCCTGGATTATAGATATTCCAGTTAATATGCTTCCTGTGTCCGGTGCTGCATCTCTTTCTCTCTCCTCTTCTCATCCGCTCTCTCATTTTCATATTTTTTCTCTCGATTTTTTCACCCGAAACTCAAGAATAACTGTGCAAGGTGTATATGTTTTATAAAAAAGACCTGGAATGTAAACACTGAATCGTCAGATTCATTATGTTGCAGATACAGTTTCATGTTTTTCCGCGTCTTCTGTTTATTTCTTCTAGTTTCTTTGACGAAATTATGTTCAACCTTTCACTTCTCTGCATATCTAAGTGGATATTTCTGAGTGTTCAAAAAAAAAAAAAGAGAAAATTGTCCCATTTCGATGCCGTACTTTTTTTTATCCGTATCATTTACTAAATCTTTACGCAGACGTCAGTCACCTTTACTTGTATTATTACTCCTGATGTTTTTTGGTGCCTTTCTTTATCTTCCCTCTCGGTACGATAGAATTCAGTACGGTTTGTTTGATCGATGCCTCAACATTATCGATCGTATGCCTTTTTTATTCCCGCATTTTAATAAACTTTTATCTATTTATCTATTTATTAACAGTTTTTTCTTTTTAATAAGTGGGATCTCTTCTTCCTGTATTTCAGTTTACTTCCTCTTACTTCTTCGTAATGAACACCATGTTCCTTGGAAGCTTGAGTTTCAAGTCAGTGACCACTGTAGGCTTGTTCCATATTAATAGGTTTCATCTGCTGAATAATAATAATATAATATGATAATAATAATAATAATATTATTATTATTATTATTATTATTATTATTATTATTATTATTATTATTATTATTATTATTATTATTATTATTATTTCCATCCTCCAGAAGGTATCCCAATTTTTCGGAGGCGAGCCTCTCCTGTCATGCGTCTTCATAACACCATTCCGGCCCCAATATCCCCTCATTTATCCCGAAGAAATCAGCAGTCAACGTACTGCTCGATTCCGGGAATACCGATACAACCTCGCCCTTCCCACCAGCTTTTGACATTTTCCCTCTGGCTTTTGTTTAAGCTGCTTGTAATAATCTCTTGTGTTTCGGGATTTCGGAGTCTCACATATTTTTGGGCACTAAAACATAGGTTTTTATTATTACCATTCGCAGAGAATTGCAGTGCCCATCGTATTTCAATAAACAGTCCTTAATTTTGTGAATTGCATAGTAAAAATACTTTAGGATGCATGTACTGTTCAGTATGTTAGAGGTATTTTTCTGTTCAATTATTGGAATGTTCATTATGTCAGTCAATCGCAAACCATAGAGTAATTTGTTGGTTTTATTGAAATCTTTGGTGGTATTGAAACTTTGACCATGATTTTTTATTGAAACAATATTCTGTTAAATATAAATTTCAAAAAAAAAAAAACATAATCTTAGCGTAGCCTAAACAAATATAACCAAATAAAAAATGCGTTGAAGTTTCGTCGGCGCAATCGAGTTTTCTGTGTAGCGTATAATGCTGTATGAAGCTCTCAGCCCACGGCCCATGAAACTCTCAGCCGCGGCCCGTGAAACATTCAGCCACGGCCAATGAAACTCTCAGCCGCGGCCCATGAAACGTTCAGCCACGGCATGGTGGTGGCCTGTGTTCCTAGGCTGACCAAATCGAAATAAAAAAAAAACTGCCAAATCGAAATTAAAAAAAGCATCTTCGAGGATCTAGACGAGCCGCAGTGTCACGATCTTGTTATAAATGTCTTCAGTGACATCATTACGAGATCTTGGTGTGCTGCAGTGTGAAACTCTCAGCCACGACTGGGCAGCGCTCAGTCGCTCCCCAGATGCGGTCAAGTGAAGATTTGTCGGCGACGTGTCCGAAGTTGGACACGGCCTGTGTTGCTGGAACCGCTAGCGGTACCAGACGCACGATCCATGGTTAACCTTAACCTTAAATAAATAAAAACTACTGAGGCTACAGAGCTGGAATTTGGTATGTTTGATGATTGGAAGGTGGATGATCAACATACCAATTTTCAGCCCTCCAGCCTCAGTAGTTTTTAAAGATCTGAGGGCGGACAGAAAAAGTGCGGACGGACAGACAAATAGCCATCTCGAGTTTTCTTTTACAGAAAACTAAAACGTCATTTCATACTTCGACAGAAGACAACAGAGCGCTTTCCTTTGTATCACAGGAACATTGTCAGGAACTGAGATAAGATCTAAAAAAAAATATAGTAAACATATTTGTTGTTACCATACTTGAAAAACAACAACAAAGACTGGGACGAATATATATACGTGCTGTTTTCGTTATCGCCTACGTTATTTTTACCTGGCAGAGCGTTAAGGTGAAAGCTGCCCCAGTACAGCTCGGACGGGCCCCTTCGATCATTCCCTTCGCTCACATGAGCGCGTTGATTAATAAAGCTGAAAAATACCTGTGTTTTCAGTGACTATTTTTCAAAAGGGCAGACGGCCGTCCATATTAACGATGGGGGGAAAAAACTTGGCGCCATATTGTTGTAGCGTGGAAAAATGTTGAGGCCTTTCATCTTTTTCGCGTGGCAGACGTTCTTCGCCGAGTAGAGAAAAATCATTGGGATTTTAATGACCTCTCCTTAACCGTTAAGTTTAACATGGCAGTTATATTTAACACAGGATTCATGCTTTAACTTTGCAGTTACATTTAGCATAGTACTTATATTTAACACAGCCGTTACATTTTAACATAGCAGTTGCATTTTAACATAGCAGTTGCATTTTAACATAGCAGTTATATTTAACATCGAAAAATTTTAAAGTATGATGGTCTTACAATTAACATAGCAGTTATATTTAACATCGGAAATTGTTAAAGCAGGATGGTGTTACATTTAACATAGCAGTTATATTTAACACGGCAGTTATGTTTTAACATCGGAAAATGTTAAAGCAGGATGGTCTTCACCGAGTGAGAAAAATGATTTAGATTTTAATGACCTTTCCGTAACCGTTATTTGTTTAGGTAGCAGTTATATTTAGCATAGCAATTATATTTAAACTTAGCAGTTATAAATTATTATAAAAAAATGATAAAGCCTTTCATTTTTTTACATAGCTGGACTGCCTTTACCGAGAGCGAAAAATCATTGGGATTTTAACGACCTTTCTGTAGCCATTATTAGATATAATGACTCAACAGTATATTTCAAACAGCACTTTTTGCCATACCTTATTTTATTCCCTTTCAGTAATCTCTGGGAAAATTTGCATGCTGTCATTTGCAAAGCTGAACTGAAAAAAATGTATTTCGGTTCATGTCTCTTATATGCTCTCCTCATCTCGTGCCGACTGAAGCTACTTAACACTTTCTCACTTTCTCAACGCCTAATACTCACAGAGGAGCGTGCTGCAAATTGTATGCACGAGAGAGAGAGAGAGAGAGAGAGAGAGAGAGAGAGAGAGAGAGAGAGAGAGAGAGAAAGTCATTCCTGGTTCGTGTATGTCTACAAGATCGACAGATGTATAATTGCAAAAATTGTGTGTATCTCTTTGAAATAGAGAGAGAGAGAGAGAGAGAGAGAGAGAGAGAGAGAGAGAGAGAGAGACATTCCTGGTTCGCGTATGTCTACAAGATCGATAGATGTATAATTGCAAAAATTGTGTGTATCTCTTTGAAATAGAGAGAGAGAGAGAGAGAGAGAGAGAGAGAGAGAGAGAGAGAGAGAGAGAGAGAGAGAGAGAGAGAGAGAGTCATTCCTGGTTCGTGTATGTCTACAAGATCGACAGATGTATAATTGCAAAAATTGTGTGCATCTCTTTGAGAGAGAGAGAGAGAGAGAGAGAGAGTCATTCCTGGTTCGCGTATGTCTACAAGATCGATAGATGTATAATTGCAAAAATTGTGTGTATCTCTTTGAGAGAGAGAGAGAGAGAGAGAGAGAGAGAGAGAGAGAGAAGAGAGAGAGAGAGAGACCCTAATTACTGCTGCTCTTGCTGGATGAACCCAGTAACTCCAGTTTAGCATAAAGTAAAAGATAGCACCGCAACCAAGGGGCAAGAAACTACACGCAAAATGGAGGTTTGCATCCCATGATTGTTGGCAGTAAGGAATATCTGCCTCACTAATGTGGAATTGGGTCCTTGCTCGGAGCAGGTATGGAGCAGAAAGTTGGAGAATAAGCATGATGAGGAGGAGGAGGAGGAGGAGAGAGAGAGAGAGAGAGAGAGAGAGAGAGAGAGAGAGAGAGAGAGAGAGAGAGAGAGCAGCAGATAGTGGAAAGTTAAGGAAGAAGTGTAGTTCAAGAATAACTGGAGTGGAATAGGAGGCAGAGAATGGTAAGAGGAAGGAAAGAAGAGATGGAAAGGTAAAGGTGGAAAGGTGTTTAACAACAGAGAGGGAAAAGTAAAAGAAGAAAAGGGGGGGAGTGGGAGGGGCTTGGAAAGGACTGGTGCGCCATTTGGAAGGCTCCTGTAAGTTTGCTAAGTGTCTCTACTGCCGCAGAAAGTTATTATTGCAAGCGTTTCATTTTCGACCTAGGTAGTTCAGACTGTAGGTAAGAAGACACTTTCATATATATTTTTCTTTCTTGTATTATGCCTTAATATATATATATATATATATATATATATATATATATATATATATATATATATGTATGTATATTTATATATGTATGTATGTATGTGTGTATATATATATATATATATATATATATATATATATATATATATATATATATATATATATATATATATATATATATATATATATATATATATATATATATATATATATATATATTATCACTTTTAATAGAATTATACTATACATATTTTTAACAACCACAATGATGTCTATGTCTCATCTTCTCGAAATTCTCACACTTTTTAGTCAATCTCTAGTTAAATGCATCTGAATTCGACGGATATATGTAGCAAGAAGTGAACTTCCTTTGTAGAACGCCTTTTATGTATACGTCTTCTTAGCAAAAGCCGTTAGCCCTTCGTCGGTGGAACTTCTCGAGCGTGGGTTCGAGTCCAGCCACAAAAAAGGGAAAAGTTTTGTTGGTTATTCGCTGCTTGGATAAAAGGCTTGGATAAAAAAGTGTGCGAAAGTTGAGGAGTTAAGACGTCGTGGTTATATTATTATACATACACACACACACACACACTGACATATACATATGCATATTTATATATATATATATATATATATATATATATATATACATATACATATACATATATATAAAAGTGAATGTTTGTATATTTGTTTGTCCATTATATATATATATATATATATATATATATATATAAAATTGGATGTTTGTATATTTGTTTGTCCACTATGAAACAGACCCTGACCCATAAAAAATTTTGCATACGCCCACTATGTCACCCCAGACAGGTTTATAACTAAAAATCAAACCCCTACCCCGTGACAGACATGCAAACACAGACAGAACAAATGAAATTTTGGTTTTTACGTCACCTTTTCCTTCAGTTTTCTGGGTTTATTCTCATTTTTCACCTGTAACATAAATTTTTTATCAGAATTTACGTGAATTTTCATCATAATTTATGATGATAATATAATTGTTTATGACCTCGATGAAATCTACATTGAAAACCTAAATTGATAATTTCTTTCCATAGTAAGTAAAGCTGAGTCTGCGCATGTGTGGCAGTGGCTAAACCCAATGGTTTCAGCCAGCAGAAAACACTACCAAACTCTCTCTCTCTCTCTCTCTCTCTCTCTCTCTCTCTCTCTCTCTCTCTCTCTCAAGGCATCACTCAAACACTTTAGAGCGAAATCTGTCTCTATCTATGAGGTTTATTAGTAAATCATTATCTAGAGAGAAGAACAACAACTTACGATGCAAAAAATTGGAAGGCAGCTCTGCATAAGGAATGAAAAAACATTAGTCGGCAACTTTTGGTACATATAGAATAGAAGTGGAGATGATATATCATTATACCTCAAATGATTCCATAACTCTAATACCTACTTCTTTGCAAGAGCAAGCACCCATAAAAGGAATATGTATTGAAAAATAACTGTTAATTTTACATACGCGACATCTGGCAACCGCTTCATCATGCGAAAAGCTGTAATCACAAGTCATTTGCCACGCCCATTCATTCATATGGTTGAAGACGTTATATGATGCAATAAGTAAATAAACACATTCCCTTTTTGCGTGTGGTGTTAAAATTGTCCTACACACGATCCTACGTCATTTATAACATGTTCACCAACATTGCGTAGGAAGAACAACACGTTGTTGACTGTGCTGGAATAATCGAAATATCACCTTGGACACTCCAGCGGTTGACGGTTGGAATTAATTATCATGTGAATTGGCAAAACACTTCACTGCATTTGGAAGATAAGTTTCTTTTCACTGATTACCTGGAAGATAGTGACTGAAAATCCTAGATTAAAACATTACAGGAATGTAGAACATTACACTTGGAAATCTTTTCCAAATGGCACTTGGGGGTAATTGTATTAGATGCAAATAGGGATTAAATTAGAATGGCAACTGCTGCACTTCTAGTAACTCGAAGTGCTCACAGCTTACACAACACGTCAGTTATTGTTTATGGTTATATATTAGAATGATATATATTCATTTCTATATTTTATCAACGTGTGTTTATTCAAAACAATAAACGACCGATTGCATAACATTCCTCCAAGAAGGGAAAGATTTTGTTTGATTCGTAACTACATTATTGTACTTGATCTTGAATACACGGCCTTAGGTTGTTGAATTCTATCATAGTGAATGGGTGTGTTGGGAAAGAGTGAGAAAGAGAGTGAGAGGAGAAGAAGCGAGAGAAGAGGGTATGTTAGGGAGGAGAAAGCGGGAGAGAGAGAGAGAGAGAGAGAGAGATAGTTTATTGAATGTCATTCAGAGTTTTTCCGGGCAGTGCCAGATTGGTCAGGTAGTATATATTATATATAAGTTTACAAGGAATGTGAAAAACAGGTATTTCACGAAGTCCCTAGGGAATTTGTGAAATGACTAATGTTCTTAGGAACATTTGATCCCCAAGGGCTAGTACTAAATACGGCGAAACACTAATTCATCTACTCTGTTTCGCCATGTTTAGTACTAGCCCCTTGGAGATCAAATGCACTTAGGGATGTTTGATGCACCAGGGGCTTGTACTAAACACGGTGAAATACATTTGACCCCAGGGGCTAGTACTAAACACAGCAAAACAGTGTAGATGAATCACTGTTTCACCGTATGTAATACTAGCCCTCGGGGGATCAAACGTTCCTAAGCAAGTTGCTCATTTCACAAATTCCTATGGATTTCATGAAATCCCTGAATTCACACATTCCATGTAATACATATATACATATATATATTTATGTATATATATATATATTTATATATATATATATATATATATATATATATATATATATATATATATATATATATATATATATATATATATATATATATATATATATACATATACATACATACATACAACATACATACATACATACATACATATACATACATACATACATACATACACAAAATACATGCAGAATTCAAACCTATACTGTAACCAGATCAGAAGATTAAATTTATAATTTACTTGGAATGGCAGGTTAGCATGAGAACAGATGTCAGTCATTTTATGGAACTGGCAAAGGAGGTGTCGCCCCTGTGGAAGATGAATGGCCTTAATAAGAACAGTTTTAAAGCGGTCATTCACTTCCCAACAGAGAAAACAGCCTACCTTAAACTTCTCTTACTTCTCTCTTCTTCTTTTCTTTTAGCTTTATCACTGTAACCAGATGCAGAAGATTAAATTTATAATCTCATTTTATGGAACTGGCAAAGGATGTTTCATGTGTACCAGACCCAACGCCTTTCTTGGAAGATATTGCGCGGTATGGCCTTAAGTTCGAGACGTGTGAGATGTTTGTTAACAGTTTTAGTGGCTTTGTTTTGTGTGTGTATTTAGTCTGTAACATCCATTTGCTTTTTAAGCAAACCTTCCCAACAGATAAAACAGCCTCTCTGACCAGCCGGCCGGGATTGAAAACAGACCTCTACGAAGTCCGAAGCTGCTGCTGTAACCGACTGAGCCATCGAAACTCTCTTACTCTCTCTCTCACCTTTATTCTCACATCTAAAGCAATGACCTTGCTACTTGATTTAACTGTAAAAGAATTATTACTTTTAGGAGGAACTCTCTGTTGTGCACAAGAATAAAATGTAGTTATAAGATCTTGCTTAATCTGAAGGAAGACGGGCGGACAATTTTCTGTGTATTCAGCATTAGATATTATATAAGTAAAACTAAGGCGAGTTAGGGATGAATAGTATAAGAGAAACCGAAGGGAAACCGTAGACCTGTGTCTCATAAGAGAAGTTGATTGGATTCAAGGGAAACGGGAGAAGGGATTGAATTCCAGCAGGGTTGTAGAGCCAGAGATTAAGCCAATCTTATTTCTATAGAAAACAAAAGAAAATATACCTTTACATCAACGTTTGGGAGAAGTGAATGTTCTCTACTTTGCCTGAATAATAGTTGAGGTAGATATTACCCATATGATTTTAATAAAGCATTAGAATGCTGGATGAATTCTACATGCTAATGCAGATATCATTTGATGAAACGAGGACGCCACAAATAGGCAGTTGAGTGACAATCAGAATTTTAAACGCTGCTAAACATTTGCGAAAAGCTTTTTTGTTATGCTGTTTCATTGCTCTGCTCTGGTGTTTAGTATGTGCATGTAAACTGCATGAATATGCATACATATTCATATACATGTGTGGGTATACTATGTAAACATACATATTCATATACGTTTGTGGATATACTATGTAAACATACATATTCATATACGCTTGTGGATATACTATGTAAACATACACATTCATATACACGTCTGGATATACTATGTAAACATACATATTCATATGCACGTGTGGATATAACATGGAAACATACATATTCATATACATGTGTGGGTATACAATTTAAACATACACATTCATATAAACGTGTGGATATACTGTGTAAACATACATATTCATATTCACGTATGGATATATAATGAAACATACATATACATATACGCACTTGGATGTACAATGTAAAAATACATATACATATACACGTGTGGATATACAATGTAAACATGTATACTGCATGCGAACAGCTAAAAAAAAAACAAGAATCTTTATTTCCTAAGATATCTGTCATTAACTTTTCTTAAGGATATAAAGCCCATAGCTTTCATTAAGAGCTACAGTTCAAACGTTGAGAGAGACAGTATTTAAGAGGATTAGTCTTCCTTTAAGGAAGCTCTTCTAAAATTTTATCTAGTATTTCAAAGTAACCTCATTCCACAATAATCTCTCTCTCTCTCTCTCTCTCTCTCTCTCTCTCTCTCTCTCTCTCTCTCTCTCTCTCTCTCTCTCTTATTATTCTTATTCTTTTTCTATCGAGGTATTCACCTCCAGTTTGTATTAAGAACATGAAGCCGAATCTCTCTCTCTCTCTCTCTCTCTCTCTCTCTCTCTCTCTCTCTCTCTCTCAACAGGATCTTCCCGAGGTATTCACCTGGATTTTGGATAAAAATCATAACGCAACAGTCTCTCTCTCTCTCTCTCTCTCTCTCTCTCTCTCTCTCTCTCTCTCTCTCTCTCTCTCTCTCTCTCTCTCAACAGGATCTCCCCGAGGTATTGACCTGCAGTCTGGATGAAAAACATAACGCAACTCTCTCTCTCTCTCTCTCTCTCTCTCTCTCTCTCTCTCTCTCTCTCTCTCTCTCTCAACAGGATCTTCCCGAGTTATTCACCTGCAGTTTGGATGAAAAACATAACGCAACTCTCTCTCTCTCTCTCTCTCTCTCTCTCTCTCTCTCTCTCTCTCTCTCTCTCTCTCTCTCTCTCTCTCTCTCAAAAAGGCTCAAGTTAAGACGATGAAAGTTGGCGTTGTTCAATTTCGTTAATCTCTTTGAAGGCAAATCTCTTGATGAAAGCTCCTTCCCTTTCCTTCCATTTTATATGCTTTATTTTTTATTCAGTACTGAGAGCGGAAAGTAAAGCCCCATGACAAAGCAACGGTCAAATGGGATTCCTTTTTTTTGCTTTATATATCGTCGAATGCTTTTGTATAATCGGATGAAAGGACCATAAGATATTGTTTGCTTTATCCCTCCGTGGTTTGTGCAGTCCCTCTTCGCTTGCATTGTTTAAACATATTCGGAAAGATTTTTTTATATTTATAAAACAAGTCAGTAGAAGCAGAACAGGAGAGGAAAGAGGGGAATTTTATCTTATTTGCGAATGTGAACATTCGTAAAATGCGAGATAAACCTAAGAGCAGTCAGCCGCGCCGAATGAGAGGGAACGTTTTATTCTCTGATTCGAAATTCATATAAATACTTATTTTTTGGGGTACTATTTTTATTACTTAAAACCTCTCCGTAGAAATACAGGGTAAAGACAGTGAAACTCGTCTGAGCTGAGAGGAAAGTAGTCTTTAGTAAACAGAATCGGGATTATCCTTCAGAAATGGCTTCTAATATTCATGAATCAACAAATAAAAGACGATATATAAACGTCACGTGAGGGAGTACGTCGTTGCTTTAAAAATGTTAATCTAAAAATCATAGCTAAAAACATTAGATATTTTCTTCCGTAGCATTTTACTTTTGCAGAGGACCCACTTACTGTTTGAAAGGGTCTGTGTTTTTCGATAATTGATTTATGGAGAAATGCTCTAGATAGCAAGTGTATTAATTCAGCTTCTCTACTCATGAATACAATTGTTTGTATATATTTAGGTAAGTGCCTCTTCACAAGCAACAAGATTTGTGTTGTCTCTTAATTGCAAAGTTTATTATTTATAGTTATTCTGATTAAGATTCTTTGTGTCCTTTACTATAAAGTCCATTTGCTCAACACCATTCCTTTACAACTTCTCATCATATCAAAGTTCATGTTCAAAATTACATTCGAATTTCCACTGAATTTCCCCCGTAGAGGGGTAGTGCCGCCAGTGCACCTCTCATGGTGCACTGTAGGCTTTATTTTAGGTTCTTTGCAGCGTCCCTTGGGTCCCTAGCGGCAACTCTTCCATTCCTTTTACTATACCTCCATTCATAGTCTTTTCCCTCCATCTTACTCCTCCCTTTCCTAACAATTACTTCATGGTGCAACTGAGAGGTTTTCCTCCTGTTACAACTGTAAAACCTTTTTACTCTCAATTTCTCTTTCAGCGCTGAATGACCTCATAGGTCCTGGTGTTAGGCCTCTCGCCAATATTTTATATTCCTTTCCATTGAATTTCTTCTTTTTCTCTCACTTTCTTCGTGACCATCTTACCCATCCACTCGCCTTCCTTCACAAAATATTCCCGTTATTTCATGCAACCGCAGCTCAGTCTTCATTTATCTTTCAATCAACGTCTCCTTTCACCACTCCATGCCTTATTGGCTTTATTCATTCTTTTTATGAACCTGTATCCACAAATGTTCCCTGCTGACACAGTGACCATGTCCTTGAATTTTTCATAATCCCCCACCCTTGAATTATGCATAACCCTTCTCTTTGAATTTTGCAGATTCCGTATGATATCCTTTCACTTAGGTGTTTTCTCTCTAAGGCATTGTCAGTTTTCCGTACATTTTATGATATTCTTACTAATTTATTGCAAATTAACAGCCAAGTCACCTGCTTGAATTGCAAATTAACAGCCAAAGTCACCTGTTTGGATTACATTCGTAAACACACTTTGGGTTTCCTTCGAGATGAAACTACCATCTATTTTTTATTTTTATTTCAGGTTATCAGATGCACTCCCAACTGCTCGTCCTTTCACCATTAAAACTATCAGTTTGCCCATCCATCTACTCTCTATTCCTCCATTTACTCTGTGCGAACACAGTCACAGTCTATTAGACCTTTTCCTTATCATGTTCTCTTTCCCTGCAACCGAAAATTCCTAGGACATGAATCTTGACTGTCTCCACTCTCATTTACTCAAGAACTCCATCAATACCTTTGCATTTACATCTCGTAGATAATCGCCCTTTCTCATTTTCTAAACTTAGCCACCGCAGACCCACTTTCCTAGACATTTTATTTCTTCTATCACGCGCAAGTTTACCCATACAGTTCTTTCATTGTACTCTTTCACCAATCCCCACACCTTGCCCGAAACAATGGCCGATTCTGTAGCCCAGCAATTTCTCAGCCACTCCAAGCATGATGACTCATTTTCCCCAAACCTGTAAACATAAGACTTTTACTTAAGTCTCGCTAAGTGCCTTGCTATCCTGCTTTCCTTCCTCTATCAAATCAACCAGCGTAAGGTTTCTTCTCCTCCGTAAAACATCCACGCACGTTCTGCACCCCAAAATTCAACATTTGTATCTTCTGCGACTTGTTGCGATTGAAATACAATGTATTAAGATGCAAACTCTATTCCCCAGGTAAATTGATAGCTTCCACGCCGGACATAGAGACTGGACTAGATGCTATGTTTTAGTTTCCTTGTCTAATCCAGGTATGAGAAGCACGAATTTTTTTTTTTTTTTTAGGAGGAGATGATAATACTCGTATGCATGTATACTATCATGTAATCGCATGTCCTGATGGAAATATTTCTCTGCTCGTGGATTCCCGTTTTTAGGGAACGTCTCGTATTGATTGAGCAGAGATGGGAGTGGCAGTATTCTGAGACGTGAGCAGTAGTATTTTGAGATCAATGAAGAATCCTGTAGGTTAGTGGAGTTGATTTTTTAAGTAGTGTGTGTGTGTGTGTGTGTGTAAGAATATCTTAACAAGGTATTTGTGTTCCCTGAAGGAAGAGGTACACATTTAGTGTCAGTCGATTTCTCTTTTGTATATAATTTTGTTCTTTGTATCATAATATTTTACATTTTTGAGAAATTTCTAACCAGATTCATAGTTTGTCCAAATGTGTAATGGCACTGACCCAAGGAAACTCGCTCATTAATCCTACAGTTTTAAACTGAATTGAGACATCCCTATTCTAAGCAGAGTCAAGACACTCTGTCTCCCAGTTCACGTCTCGGATTAGCTTTTATCATGCAGCTGTAATACGCATCTCTTTCCTCGTTGATGGAAAGACTAAAGAAGGCTTCGTCGAGGGGAAAAGGGAGAGGGAGAAGAGGGCGCACAACACAGAAGATTGAAGGAGATGGATGGTAAGGGGACTTGCTTCTGGCACTGATGCATTATGTATTGTTTGTTTTGAGATGCAAATCGTAAAAGTTATACCGGTAGCTGTACCGCAGATCTTGAGGAAATACGTCGAAGGAAATGATGCTGTGCTCATATTTTTTTTTTCTATGTGTTTTTTTTTTTTTTACCTTTTATCTTTTTATGATGGATAGTTTTCCATTCATCTTAAAATAAGAAAAGGTTGCCTCACCCCCGTTACTTTTCTGGAATATTCATGAAGTGATGGATGTATTGTGATGTGGTAGTTGCAAGTTTGTTTTTATGATGGTAATTTTTTTAATAAACTCTGACGGATAGTGAATAATGTATACTTGCCAGTTTGTTTTTTGGCTGATAATTTTATTTTGTGCGGCAGAAAATATTGAGTTAGGAAATTTGGCTGAGTGAATTATGTGAAAGTGGTCATCCGAAATCAAATGAACTCAGGCTAATTATATAAGTTGTCAAAAAAAAAAACCCGAGAGCAATTGTACTTTCCTGCATAATAGTTTTGCTTGTTATTTTATCACTGAGAATCAGTAAACTAAATTAATATGATCTGTATTTCATCAGAAATGTGCAGCATTCAGACTGAAGGCCAGTAAGATTAATATTTCTGTAGACCTTCTCATCAGTGGCACCCATTAGGCAAAATAAAGGTTAATATGAGTAGGCTATTTCTTGTTGCATCAGGCGGATTCAAGTATTTTTGTAAGCTGGTTATTGCATTGGCGGGGTCTGATAAGCAAAACTGCGGTTGGCGCTAATAGTATTCATCTACATTGCTGCATCATTAAACTCGTTGGTATGAAGGTCAACAGTGATGTCGAAATATATTTTTGCATGAGGAAGGCCAGCCCAAATTAGTCCTGTTTGTTGCATCGTCTGGATACAAAAATCAATTGAAACTAACACTGTCGGTCTGGAAAGTAGATAAACAGATCTCGTTGTGATTTTTCATAATTTTATGTTTTGATCTTGGGTGAAAAATCCTGTACAAAGGTCAGAAGGAGTAAAGTTTGTTATGATTATTCTGAGGGACAAGAGGCAAAATTAAAGTTGATGATAGCAACGTAAGTCTTTGCTCTCGAACGTCGCGAGCGTTCTGTAGGTGATGAAGAGACGGCGTGAGTTAAGTAGATTTTTGTGGACGCATCAAAAGGACCAATGACTGTGACATTGGTGCGCAGTACCAGCTACAAAGTTCGGCTTGAAAAAAAATCTGCAGCATACGTAGCCAATTATAGGAAACAGGATACGGTTTCATATGATGTTGATGAGTGACTTTGAGCCTGTGTTCCAGAGGATACTTCAGGTCAATGAACCAATAACAGGTCATGTTAAAGAGAAGTGCGTTCTTGGATTGGGCCTGCTTGACTGGTTGAGATAATAATTGTGACCAATTGTAATGCAATAAGAAAAAGAAACCCAACGATTGCAATAGTTCAGCTTGGATTAAGCAGCGATGGTTTGAGATGGATTAGGTACAGTACAGGGCGAGAATAAATGTAGGCTTTATTTGCTGGTAATGGATTTTATTAGAAGATATTTATGAACCACTCTTTATTTAGGTTTCCCCTCTCACGCTGAGTTTTATTGTATGTAACCGTTCGCAGACGAAGTTTTTTTTTTTTTTTTTTTTTTTTTAGTACGTAACCCTAATGTGTATTCCAGAATAAATGGAGGCATGGTCTGTATGCCGGCGTTGATTCAATAACAGCCTCCCCTCCTGTACTAGACGAATTTTCTGACATTACTGACAACGGAAATAAGATGACATATGGTAGAAAGCATCAGCCACATAATAGTCCTGCAGAAAAGCCTTATTCGAACAAAAGCGTATCAAAATAAAAATAGTAGCCTAGATATTTTAGTATGTGTGTATATATATATATATATATATATATATATATATATATATATATATATATATATATATACAAACACAAATAATTGGCTAAACGTATCGTTAGATGTCGAATTCACAATTTCGACCCCTGTATTTCGTTGTATTTAAGGTTCGAATACTGGCTCTGACAGATGCACTCAGCAATTATAATTCCCTTTGAGTGTAGTTATTCCCGAAATATAGTGAATTTGTGAGTATGTGTCTATGTCAACTTCGAGCCGTTTTTCCTCATAACGGTAGCGCGAGAGAAAATTAATCAGTAAGTTCATCTTTTAGCTACTGAATTCAAAATGAAGCCTTTTACAGGACACTTCCTTAACTTTAGTCACTTCATAATGCTTGCCATGACTGCTCATTAGCAGCGGTCAGACCCCCTTCCCCCCTTTACACAAATATATATACACACACATTACGACACTCACCTCAAATTCACACGCGCTCTTCCCATTCTCCCTAAGACCCTTTCATTCCAACACTTTAACATCCCCCCTCCATCCATCACTCTCATTCTCCTCGTCCATCTTCCCAGACTTTCCTAATTATGGTCATTATCATTATCACAGATCACAATCATCGTACATCTAGAACCTCTGCCATAGAGAATCTAAGCATCCCTCTTGTTTTTGTAGGCTAAGAAAGACCCGTCGAATCTTGACGAAATTAAATCCCCCGAAGTGTCGACAACGCATGAATGAGGAGTTAAGATGCTGCAATCTCCTCTCCTCTTCTCAAGAACGGGATGATAATGTTGTATGTAAATGATTCAGCCTTCAGAGAAATTAAAAAAGTCGCAACTTTAATGACATTTGCATAATAAGTCTGGAGAGAGAGAGAGAGAGAGAGAGAGAGAGAGAGAGAGAGAGAGAGAGAGAGAGAGAGAGAGAGAGAGAGGGCGGGGAAGGGGTGGCCGGTAGCTAATGGGGTAGGGGAGGAGGAGGAGGAGGAGGAGGAGGAGGAGGAGGAGGAGGCGAATGAGAGAAAGTGAAGCAGTCAGAGAGAGAGAGAGAGAGAGAGAGAGAGAGAGAGGCCGAAGCTGATGGAGGAACAAGGGAGAGAGAAAGAGAGAAAGCTCATGAGGGAGGATGAGGGAAGAGAGCTTGGCAGAGCAAAGCTACTGGGGAGAGAGAGAGAGAGAGAGAGAGAGAGAGAGAGAGAGAGAGAGAGAGAGAGAGAAAGTGGGGGAAGGGATGGCCGGTAGCTAATAGTGTAGGGGAGGAGGAGGAGAATGAGAGAAAGTGAAGCAGTCAGAGAGAGAGAGAGAGAAAGAGGCCGAAGCAGGTGGAGGAACAAGGGGGAGAGAAAGAGAGAAAGCTTATGAGGGAGGAGGAGGGAAGAGAACTAGGGAGAGCGAAGCTATTGGAGAGAGAGAGGGGGGGTGGCCGGTAGATAATGGGGTAGGGGAGGAGGGGGAGGAGGAGAATAAGAAGAAAGTGAAGCAGTCAGAGAGAGAGAGAGAGAGAGAGAGAGAGGGGCGCCGAAGCTGATGGAGGAACAGGGGAGAGAGAAAGAGTGAAAGCTTATGAGGGAGGAGGAGGGAAGAGAACTAGAGAGAGCAAAGGTGTTGAGAGAGAGAGAGAGAGAGAGAGAGAGAGAGAGAGAGCAATAAGCCATGAGAGATCATTATGGTGCAACAAAAGCTTATTATGTTGTCCAATTCTCATTGCTCTCCTGGTATGCAGTACATATTGCACTAACTTTGGACCTTGGCATGAGCTGGAAGTACGTTGAAAAAGGGATTGTCATTTAGACTCTCTCTCTCTCTCTCTCTCTCTCTCTCTCTCTCTCTCTCTCTCTCTCTCTCTCTCTCTCTCTCTCTTTCTTTATGCACGTTCCTTAAAAATTTAATTAAAATAGCAGCCTGCAATATGTCTGTCTGTCAGAATGGGCTTTTGTTTGAAATTTTACTTCAGTTTTCAAATTGTTTTCATCTACATCTCCAACATTTTTCTCTTCTTGTTATATTCTTATTATATATATATATATATATATATATATATATATATATATATATATATATATATATATATATATATATATATATGTGTGTGTGTGTGTGTGTGTGTGCAATATATATATATATATATATATATATATATATATATATATATATATATATATATATATATATATATATATATACTGTATATATAGATTGCACACACACACACACACATAAATATGTGTATGTGTGTGTATGTATATACTGTATATATGTGTGTGTATGTATGTATGTATGTATACACACGCATATATTTATATTATTTATTTATGTTGCACATACACACATACACGTTCACACACATATACTGTATATGTGTGTTTGTATAATTTTTCTTAGTTTTTCCTATCGGATGGGTGGCTACAAATTACTGTAAGGTAAAACACAGCGGCCATCTCCACAATCATACTTCGATTTCTCATTCGTGAACGAAGCCCCATAATTGCATAGGAATTTTTCTAATTCATAACATTTTTTTTTATTTATGCTTTCCACTGCCAGTTTTAAAATCGATATGAAATGAACGAATCTCTCACTGCTGTGTGGATTCGAATCCACGTTCGTGAGACGAATATTATTAGTCTTGAGACGAATATTATTAGTCTTTAACCCAATATTTGTTGAATGTCTTTCTTTCATTTAGTATTGATAAATGATGAATTAACTTCGTGCTGGATGCAAGCCATCATTTAATTGCCAATTTACATATGGCATGTAATTACCTCCCCCTGCCTTTCCTTATCGCCAGCGATAATTATAATGTTGCTTTATTACTCTACAATATTCCCCATGCAGTATCAGTTACATTGAAATTATGATGAATTCATTATCACTCTAGAAATTGAGGGTTCCTCGTTGGATGAGTCGGTAGAGTTGTCGGCTAGCACTCTGCTAGGCCCGAGTTCGAGTCTCTGGCCAGCCAATGAAGAATTAGAGGAATTTATTTCTTGTGATAGAAATTCATTTCTCGGTGTAATGTGGTTCGGATTCCACAATAAGCTGTAAGTCCCGTTGCTAGGTAACCAATTGGTTCTTAACCACGTAAAATAAGTCTAATCCTTCGGGCCATTCCCAGGAGAGCTGTTAATCAGCTCAGTGGTCTGGTTAAACTAAGGTATGCTTAACTTTTTCGTGGGCATTACTACCTTATGCATACTTTGTTATTATTATTGAATTTATCAGTCACATGCACGTTATGTAAATGTTTTATTATTATTAATAAGCTGACGAAGAACTATTCTCTTTCACACTTACGACTCTAAACGCAGACTCCGAACGGGAAATATATGAAGAACCCAACCATTCCAGGTAGGATTCCAACTCTTTGACAGACATGCTCAGAATTTCTTAATGTTTCCCATTCGGGTTCAGTGTTTATATTAGTAAACATAACCAAGGGGGTGGGAGGAAATCGAAAATTTAGGAAGGCTTTGTTGACATAATAACAAGAATTGTTATTTAAATTGCCAGGTATATTTTCATAAAAAAAAAAAAAATCAAAAGATTATTTGAAATAAGATTCAGTTTTAGTTTTGCCATGGTTGACACCGAATTTCGGAAAATAAAATTAATAAATGTTACAGCTTGGACACAAAATGTCATCAGTTTTTAATTGTAATGGTTTGGTTTTTTATAGTTTATTGTAAAATAATACCATTTGGATTTTATGTATCAGGGGTCCCCTCCGAGGCCACATTGCTGGGTCCTTTTTAGTTTTCTGTAAAAGGATACTATTTTGCCGACTTTGTCTGTCCGTACGCCCTCAAATCTTAAAAACTACTGAGGCTAGAGGGCTGCAAATTGGTATGTTGATCATCCACCCTCCAATCATCAAACATACCAAATTGCAGCCCTCTAGCCTCAATAGTTTTTTTTTATTTAAGGTTAAAGTTAGCCATAATCCTACTTCTAGTAGCGATTTAGGTACCAACAACATAGGACACCATCGGACCGTGGCTGGGTTTCATGGGCCGCGGCTAAGAGTTTTATTGGCCGTGGCTGAGGCCAACACCGGACCGTGGTTAAGTTTCATGGGCCGCGGCTAAGAGTTTTATGGGCCGTGGCTGAGGCCACCACCGAACAGAAAACTCGATTACGCCGAAGAAACTTGGGCGCATTTTTTACTTATGTGTCATTGCGACTCAATTTTGGATGTTTGTTTTAAAATACATAACAAAGGGGAAGGGAGGGAACGCCTTCTAGCTGGCATCTTGTGAGACTTACGCACTGCTGTAAGTGTAAATGATATTTTTGAAACAGTGTGTGTGGGTGTGTTGTTTTTGTTGTTGTTGTTGTTGTTGTTTTAATAAATTTAGAGGGTAAGAACTTGTTGAGCAAAATTTTCAGGAGTATAATTTTGATAATTAGGACTCTCTCTCTCTCTCTCTCTCTCTCTCTCTCTCTCTCTCTCTCTCTCTCTCTCTCTCTCTCTCTCTCTCTCACCTTTCCTGACCTTGTTTGTGAGTGGCATTTTTCATCTTCACACTCGCCGAAAAATTCTTGAAAGCGTTTCTGTGTCTCTCCGGCGACACGGCCCTTAATGCGGTTTGTATATCGACCTTTCAGGTTTTGCTGCAAGAAGGGGACTCAACGGAGTTGGTGAGAGAGAGAGAGAGAGAGAGAGAGAGAGAGAGAGAGAGAGAGAGAGAGAGAGAGAAAAAACGATAGTTTAGCCCAGCTTATTTGAGGTCTACTTTTTCCCATGGTTTCTGCGTATTGGTGTTGAAAAAGGAGGGTTAGCTCTCTCTCTCTCTCTCTCTCTCTCTCTCTCTCTCTCTCTCTTCTTATTTGAGAAATACTTTTTCCCTTGGTTTGTACGTATTGGTATTGAAAAAGGAGGGCTCTCTCTCTCTCTCTCTCTCTCTCTCTCTCTCTCTCTCTCTCTCTCTCTCTCCTTCTCCTTATTTGAGAAATAATTTTTCACTTAGTTTGTAGATGTTGGTATTGAAAAAGGAGGGTCATCTCTCTCTCTCTCTCTCTCTCTCTCTCTCTCTCTCTCTCTCTCTCTCTCTCTCTCTCCTTCTTATTAGTTTGTTATTCACTTCCTTTTAGTCTTGTGAACGAAAATATCCTTTTTTTCATATTTCGTATTTATTTACTCTGTTTTCGTTTTGTAAACACATAGAGACTTAAATGGAAAGCGAAATTTAGGGACGAACGGTAAAGTTTATTTACATGTAAATTGAAGTATCGCACGAGAATTTTATATATTTCTTCGATATAAGGCTTACTGTGCGCGGTGCTGAGTATTGCGACAAACGTGGTATGTGGACTGTTTTTTTTTTTACAGAAAATGTAAATATTTCTTAGTTTTTTCGGGTCATGACCTTCCGAAACTTTAACTGTTCCTCTACATAAATACTTGAAATTATAATACAAAAAGTTTAAAAGGATTTGGCTAAATTTTTAAATCTTTAAAAGCCCTCCAAAATTTTGTTCTTATAAATATCTGTCATAAGATTGTGAAAGCTTAGAATTTTTTTTATTTTACGTACAATTAAAGATTTTGATAAGAAATAAAGATTATTGTAAGATATTTTCGTTGTACAAAATTTATGAAAATACTGTGTCGAAACATCGAAGTTATTCAGTAGGTCAGAAATATTCGCATGAATGGAATGTTTTCCATACCAGCTTTGAAGCTCTTATGAATACTGTGAGTTCCAAGTAAGCAAAACTAGAGAGTTTTCCTTGGAGGACGGGAAATTTAAGTAATGAGCTACATAGAATAGGCCACGCGTCAAAGAACTAACAACGATAAATGTTAGGCAAGCAAAGAATTTGAATATAACGAAGGAATTGAT
>NC_089767.1:27357008-27377008 GCF_040412425.1 Macrobrachium rosenbergii | reverse complement strand
TCTCGACTTATCTCCACCTCTCGGTCTTATAGTCCTCATCCAAGAAGTTCTGGGTCTTTCAACTGTTCTGGTATTCACCCCTGGTGCCCCACAGGGGCCCACCTGAAAAATTTTTGCCCACTATTCTCCCCAGGGTACCGCGGAGGACTTGTCCATCTCATTTCAACAATATCTCATTTATAATGTGGGACTTGGGTAATTACCTTCACGGTATCATCTCTTACTCTACCATGCCAGCAGACTCCTAATATTTTTCCTAAAACTTTGCTCTCGGATTGACACGATTAATTAACATTCACGTATATGCGTTTTCTGGTTCCGAAACTGTTGGCTTTACGCCGTCTCATTATCATTTATTAGTTTTTCGTTTTTGACCCGTAGCAGTAATCATGAAAGAGCACCGGCAATTAGATTGGAAATATTTTTTCACAAATATTTTCGGAAAAAGTGGTTGAGGAAAGAATTCTATGTCCCTAAATATCATTTTTCCTCTCTCTCTCTCTCGCCGTTTAACCCTGTCTGTCTTTCTCTCTCTCTCTCTCTCTCGCCGTTTAACCCTGTCTGTCTTTCTCTTCAGACTCATGCTCAGTGACTCTCTCTCTCTCTCTCTCTCTCTCTCTCTCTCTCTCTCTCTCTCTCTCTCTCTCTCTCTCTCTCTCTCTCTCTGCCGTTTAACCCAGCTGATTGTCTGAAATTTATTCTATTCTTTCTCTTCAGACTCTTATTTTATATATTCAAAATGCATTACAGAGAAATTTCATCTCTCTCTCTCTCTCTCTCTCTCTCTCTCTCTCTCTATTCTCTCCGTTTAACCAAAGGAGGGCATTTATTTGTCTCTGTCATATTTTATTTCTTCAAAATAAAATTTGAGACATGTAATATGCATTAAAGAAATTTCTCTCTCTCTCTCTCTCTCTCTCTCTCTATTCTCTCTATTATTCTCTCTCTCTCCTCTCCTCTACCCGTTTACACCATATATTGTCTGTCTCAGATTTTCTGATTTATCTCGAATGCATTAAAAAAAATCTCTCTCTCTCTCTCTCTCTACCCTCTCTCTCTCCTCTCTCTCTCTCATCTTATCTCTCTGGTCTTATGTCCTCTCCAAGAAGTTCTGTTTTGTCTGAAAATTTTTCTCTTTTTTATCATGTCAACAATATGCATTAAAGAATTACCTCTCTCTCTCTCTCTCTCTCTCTAATATTTTTCTCTTTGCTCTCTCTAACATTCTCTTCTGGTTCCGAAACTGTTGGCTTTACGCCGTCTCATTATCCTAGCAGTAATATCTCTCTTCTGACTTGAATGCATTAAAGAAATTTTCCTCTCTCCTCTCTCTTTCTCTCTCTCTCTCTCTCTCTCTCTCTGTCTCTCTCTCTCTCTCTCTCTCTCTCTCTCTCGCCGTTTAACCCAATCTCTCTCTCTCCATTATCTCTTTCTTTCTAAAATGCATTAAGGAAATTCTCTCTCTCTCTCTCTCTCTCTCTCTCTCAGTCTCCCCTTCAGACTCGCATGCATTAAAGAAATAACTATTATTTCCATGACTTTCGAGACATCTGAGAGATTAATCCAAGATTAATGACAACGAAAACTTCTGACACTCGAAGTCGTTGCAACTCAAGTTTGTCCATCTGTATAAAAAGTAGATATTATATATCAAGGATTGCAGTGGTAGTAAATTGGAATTTTGGTATTTATATAAAACTTTGGGGGGGGGTGAATGGGTCTTTTTCTCACATTGTCTCGAATGCATAATTCTTTATTGCTTGAGCAAGTTCTTCGAGAGGTGAAGAAACCTTTTATTGAAACCCTTTTATTGAAGGTTCAGGTTCTGCAAAAGAATGTTTGATTGATGAAAGTGTAATTTTACTGAGTAGTTGGACGAACTTTATTCGAAAATGTTATATTGATTTATATATATATATATATATATATATATATATATATATATATATATATATATATATATATATATATTTATATATGCTATATATTTATATGTATATATATATATATATTTTATATATATATAGATATGTATTTTATGTATATATATACTATATATACGTGTTATATATTTATATATATACATTATATATAATTTATATTTATAAATTTAATTTATATTTATAAATCTAATTTTGTTGAAAGTGATTGAGTGACTGACTAATATTTACCTCAGTTCCACTTTCCTGAACCGAATGGTCTTCTACGTCATCTCCAAAGCTTTCTTTAGGCCAACTGCACAAAAAGAATAATCATCCACATCGGTATTAAATTTACTTTCCGTCTCACCTTACACAGATTTTAACTCACTCGGAAAATTCAGCAGTTTCGTCTGCTCTGTCATGGCAGCCATCTGAATCCTCATTCCTCATTCTTTTTTAGTGACATTGTTACAAAAAGTCTACAGAACTTATGGTTGACACTCATGCCTCAGGAATTCTTCACTTAGTATTTTGTGATATTCCATACCTAATGGCTGTTTGCATTTTTCTATTAAATTAAAACAAGAGTCTGAAACGTAGAAAAAAAATACATTTACTTTTATTGAGGAGAGTTTTATAAATCCTTTACTTGCCTGTTAATTGAGAATGATAGTTATGCAATTTTATACGGTCATTCAAGGTGGTTCCTTTTTACATTTTTAATTTAATGTAATTACCTACCTGTTAATTAGGAGTGAATTTCGCAAAGCTTTTAATAATAGCTGCAACGGAACTGTGTGAGTTTTTTGCCTCATAACATTGAGTGCATTTCATTTTAATTTCTAAACTGCTAAGTACCTGTAACTTTTTTCAAATATTTATACACGTTTCGTTCCAGTACAGATATCGAAAACATTAATTTTTAATTCCATCAGAGATTTTACTTTTTACTCAGGAAATTTCATTAAAGACAATCTTCTATTCGTTATTGTTTTTTTACTTCTTAATTGCAATAGATGAAACATGACAGATGTATTTGCCTCAACAAACTTGTGTTGACTAACAAGACGTATGTAAAGGAACCAAAGTATGTGTTGATTTAGTTTTAAACAAAAAGTTAAAATCCAACCTTCAGATGTCGGAGAATAAAATCCAACCTCCAGATTTCGGAAAATCTCTCTCTCTCTCTCTCTCTCTCTCTCTCTCTCTCTCTCTCTCTCTCTCTCTCTCTCTCTCTCTCTTAGTCCAACCAGTATCGTATTTGGGAATCGCTTGCATATCAATTGACTTCAAAGAACACCTCTGTGATTAACTGGATGGCAGCAGTTTCTTTCTCTCCGATTAGCTGAAGAATCGGAACGAGATTCCGCCAAATGAGATTCGAATCCTTTGCTTTTAACTGGCACTGACCTCATGAACCGAGGCTTCATTCGAAGCCGAATTGAAGCTTCGTGTAACAGAGTGACATTAAACTCGATAGAGTCTCTTAGTAGTGGATTCCAGCCTGAAAGGTTCGTCATTGGATGCAGACTGTGGTGCGTTTATTGTGTTTTTACCTTTTATTTTGTGTTTCCTTTGAATTTTTCTGTCATTGCCTTATCAGTTGTTCTCGTGTTTTAATGATATTTTCTTTTGAATTTTCCAGTATATATTCTTAACCTATTTTACTCTTTCTTCTTATTTTTGGGGTTTTATATAAATTTTCTTTACTGTTTATTGCATTCAGTAAAAACGCTTGAAAACGAAAAAAATGCTCTTTTGATCGTTTCTCGCTAATTATGTTATGAAACACACACACATGTATATATATGTATGTATATATATGTATATATATATATATATATATGTATATATATATATATATATATATATATATATATATATATATGTGTATATATATATATATATATATATATATATATATATATATATATATATATATATATGTGTGTGTGTGTGTGTGTGTGTGTGTGTGTGTGTCGGATTAGATTACAAGTGAGATACTATGGTACAGCGTTGAAAGTGTGATTGAAAGACTAACCAGTATTTGCCATAATTCCACTTCGCGTAACTGAGTGATCCTCAGTGTCACCTCCATTATTTTCTTTAGGCCTACCAACTGTCGCATAAGAAGTATCATCCACATCGGTATTAAACTATTTTTCCCCCTCCCTCACCTTCCCAGCCCTATGAGAGGTTAAACTACTTTAATAATAAGAATAATTCTCCTCACCTTGTACCGAGTTCTGTTCACAAGGCATTTCACATTTCCGGCGTCTGTGTCATCAGGGTAATTTATAATTTAAAGCCTCAGTCTTCTGTTTTCTCAGTGTCATTGTTACGAAAAGTTAGCAGAACATCTCTTAGGCGCCCCTGCCTCAGAAATGCTTCAGTGAGGATTTTGTGATATTCCACACCCAATGGCTATTTGTATTTCTGTATTGAATTCAAGCAACACTCTGAAATTCAGAAAAAAATTATTTCTTATATTGAGGAGAACGTTATAAATCCGTCTTTGCCTGTTAATTAAGAATAATAGTAATGCAAAATTATTTGATAATTGGAGGTGATTATTTTTTATATTTTTGGTTAAAAGTATTTATTTTTTGTAATTACATCCAATTTCCTAGCTGTTAATTAGGAGTGAATTTCGCAAGGCATTAATTTAATAGCTGCAAGGGAACTGTGTGAGTTTTTTACCTCTTAACAATAAGTACATTTCATTAAAATCTTCAAGCTTCTAAGTACCTGTGACTTTTTTAAATATTTATACACTTGTCAATTCAGTGTGAATGCCGGAAGCATTAACATTGAATTTCGGTAAAGATTTTTCTTTTTGCCAGTGAAAATCCATGAAGGACCATTTTTATTTGTTATTTTGGTTTTATACTTCTTATCTACATTAGATGAACTATAACAGATTTATATTCGTCAACACACACGTGTTGACTAATAAGACGCATGTTAAGGTTCTCCGGAGTATATTGTTGATTTGTTCTTAAACACAAGCTACAATTAAAATTACTGACATCAGAGAGTAGCTCTCTCTCTCTCTCTCTCTCTCTCTCTCTCTCTCTCTCTCTCTCTCTCTCAGCACAACCAGTATTGCATTTCGGAATCGGTTGCATATCAGTTTACTCCAAAGAACATCTCTGTATTTAACTGGATAGTAGCATTTTTTTTTTTCTCCGATTGGCTGAAGAATCGGAACGAGATTCGAACCAAATGAGATTCGAATCCTTTGCTTTCAACTGGCACTGGCCTCATGAACCGAGGAGCCATTAGAAGCCGAATTGAAGCCTCGTGTAACAGAGTGACATTATAAACTTGATGGAGCCTGTTAGCAGTGGATTCTAACCTGAAGATTCGTCATTGGATGCAGACGCTCAGTCTGTGGTACGTTTGTTGTATTTTTACCTTTTGTTTTGTGTTTCATTTGAATTATTTCTGGTCCTTCTTAATTAGTTATTCTCTTTGTTTAGACAGTAATATTTCCATGTTGATGAGTTTTTCAGTGTATGTCCTAGGTCTGTCTATTCCTTATTTTTGACAATTTATATCATTTATCTCTCAGAACTGAATGTGCGTGTTCAAAAAAGTTGACAGCGGAAGATAATGCTTTGTTGTTTCGTGTCATTCTTCTGATTTCATTATATTATATATATACACACATATGTGTATATACATACACACACACACACACACACACACACATATATATATATATATATATATATATATATATATATATATATATATATATATATATATATATATATATATATGTGTGTGTGTGTGTGTGTGTGTGTGTGTGTGTAGAATCTACTGGTACCTTTTACCATAATCACAACGGGGTCAGGTCGGCAACGTGAACCCATTGTGATTATAGAGCCCTGGTTCGTTTCCCGCTACCGGATATCATAATTTCTTCATATTTCTTGCACGTGGGTCTTAAGGCTTTGTAATGACAAGTGTATCCAAAAAAGCGCGAAGAATTCGAGAAGTTAAGAGGGCATTATAGCTATTACAACTACATATATAAATTATATATATACATATATGTGGGTGTGTGTTTGTGTGTGTGTGTGTGTGTTTGGAATTTTTATACCAACATGTAACTATTATAGTGGTGACTTCTGGAGAGAGTATGACCACTATGATTCCCATGTTTATATTGGCAACTCGCTTAAAAGGGAGCAGCACTAGCCGCTTGTTATATGTACAGTAGTCTCGATATTGGAGTGCCGACCTCCCTAAACGTATTGAGACACTTATCTGAGACACTCATTCAAAAGATTTTCGTGGATGTTGGAGGCTCTTTCATTCTTACGTATCTTCTGCTCCGTCTAACTTTAATTTCTTGGTCTTCCTCCTCCGAATTATACATCATTTTAACCAACCTATCTTATCATTCACCCTGCGTGTTCAGACCACTTAGCAACATACTGTACATATTTTTCACAAAAGGATAAACCTTTCGTCTTATCTTTGTCACATCCCTGTACTTTTCGCCCTCTCAGTTCTTTTGATTCCACGTAGATTATTCTTCAGTATTTTGGCTTTTTGTCACTAGCAGTCATAATTTCCTTTTCATATCTATATGGAACATATTATGTAAGAATTCATCATAAATCCCAACATTTACTTATATAGATACTCTTGTTACAAACCCTTGTAAATATCGTTCTGATTTCCTTACTGTAATAAAAGATACAAAAACGTTTTTCTCTGCATTTTAAAAGAGGAACGTTTCATTCAGGAAAACTGCATTCAGGGAAAGGTCAGTATAAGAATACTAACGTTTATTTTTTCATTTATTTCTTGTAATATTTTATATTTAGCTAATTAAGGGGATTTATCTGAGTCTAAACTATCTGGAAGATATTTGAAACTGCCGAAATCGGCGGAGCCTTGAATCTTCATAATGAATATTTGATGGTTTTAATTTAGATCCGAGTTCCAGGATGTGGTCCTCACGATCAGTGGGTCCTGTCGAATTCTTTTCCTATTCTCTCCCTAATCCTGCTGCTTTATGAGGGCGGAGAGGGCGTGAAGTGAGTTAAGAGGAGAGAGATGGAATTTTTCGCCCCATTGGGCATCCCCTGCAGAAACCCCTCATGGCAAAGTAATGAGAGAGGAAGGAGTAAAAGTATGTTTGTTAACTTTCGATCTTGTCACTTCGAGGAAAGGAGACTCTTACTCTTATATGCATATACATATTCACTGCCAGTTTATTTGTGATTTCTCATTATTAAATCTTGTGTGGTTTAAAGAGAATCCGTACAACTAAACTGAAAGGTCCAGAGCTAACTTTTTTCTTTCATAATTTGAATTTAAGGGAAGGTGGAACTATTCTCTGCCTGCTATTCACCTGTGCTTTGTTGAAGGAAGTATACATCTTCCCAGAGTGATCTCTCTCTCTCTCTCTCTCTCTCTCTCTCTCTCTCTCTCTCTCTCTCTCTCTCTCTCTCTCTCAAAGGAAAGTGGAATCATTCTCTGCCTGCTGTTCATCTGTGCTTTGTTGCAGGAAGTATACTTCTTCCCAGAGTGCTCTCTCTCTCTCTCTCTCTCTCTCTCTCTCTCTCTCTCTCTCTCTCTCTCTCTCTCTCTCTCTCTCTCTCAAAGGAAAGTGGAATCATTCTCTGCCTGCTGTTCATCTGTGCTTTGTTGAAGGAAGTATACTTCTTCCCAGAGTGATCTCTCTCTCTCTCTCTCTCTCTCTCTCTCTCTCTCTCTCTCTCTCTCTCTCTCTCTCAAAGGAAAGTGGAATCATTCTCTGCCTGCTGTTATCTGTGCTTTGTTGAAGGATGTATACTTCTTCCCAGTGTGATCTCTCTCTCTCTCTCTCTCTCTCTCTCTCTCTCTCTCTCTCTCTCTCTCTCTCTCTCTAAGCTATTCACATGCGATGCCTTTAAGGAAGTGTACTTCTTCCCTTCAGTGATTTTTAGTACCTAGGGAAACCGAACGGTTCGTTGGCTTTTACGAGAATAACAGCGTCTCCATTGGTAAAGCTGGACCGTTAGTATTTGCAGCAGGAACCGTATCATCATTTTTCTTTCTTGTCGCCTTTTTTTTTTTTTTACCCAATTTTGCTTTTTTTGTTGTTATGTAAGCTCGATTCGAATGAAAGGAATAAGAGGAGGAAAGGAGGTAAAAATTCTTAGGTGAGGAGATTTGAGAATGGGGGGTGGAGGGGTAGGAAAAGTATAAGCGTTTGATTTGATTAGATTTTGCACCATATTTAGCGAGGAAGAAGACTTTTACGGGTCGCTTCAAGGCCAATCGTCCCTCTTCATTACAGGGCCTGGAGGAGAAATAAAGATTCATTGTTCGGAAAATTGTTAGAATAAATTATTTCAGAATTCGTATTCAGTGTGAATGCTTTTGTTTTTTTATATATTTTCTTCTACCTAAGTATTTGTCTATTTATGAATATTATTGAATTTGGTTGAATCCCCCAAAAACATATCCTTAAAATTTTGAGCAATTTTTTTGTTTTTTTCTACAGCTCCAGTTGCCTTATCTTGACTTTCGCAATGAACATGAAATCGAACTTCATATCGGATGGAGTTCTATATATTTTCGTGTGAAATACATAAAATAATTATTGTTGCCCGGATTACTATCTTATTTTGTATCCCGTTTATGAAAATTCATATACTTATGTATGAAGTTCAACATTTTCCCTCACCTTTGCGGTAATATGGTAAACCGAAGCCAATGCCAGCCTGTTGAGGTCTTGGCCATGGTGGTATATTTGTTGGTGGTCCTGAGATTCCTAATTCTGCGATGCTCATCAAGTTGTTCCTGAGACTCTTGTTTTAAAGATTCAAGCGCGAGAATAAGCCTTTGAAAGTGGGCGCCTTATGTTTTTGGAAACTTTGAAAATTGTGTTCGTGGATCATTGTTCCGATTACTGGTTCATCTGTTAATTGGTAGATTCCTATTTTTATTGATAATTTTATGGAGAGAGAGAGAGAGAGAGAGAGAGAGAGAGAGAGAGAGAGATTTTCTGGATAACTGATTCAGTTAAGGGCCTGTGACATTGTGTATTTGCATATATATATATCTATATATATATCTATATATATATATATATATATATATATATATATATATATATATATATATATATATATATGTGTGTGTGTGTGTGTGTGTGTGTGTGTATGTGTATATACTTATATATGTATGCATGAATGTATGATGCATATATTTATATATTCATATATATATACATACATACATACAGAGAGAGAGAGAGAGAGAGAGAGAGAGAGAGAGAGAGAGAGAATTTATGGGACCTCCCGTCTGTGAAGAATGAAAAAATCATCCTGGCAGAGAGTTGCGTGACCCTCCGGTGGACAAATGAGACCATACGGGGCAGAATGGTCCCAAACACTCAAGTATTGATAGGAATCTCTGATTTATCGCCGGGCCATACAAGTAGCACCACCAGCTGCATCCAGCAGATCGATGAAGTTATTACAAGTTCGGAGTCGTAAATAAAAGAAATGAAACACGCCGCCGATGGGCGTCATGAAATAAACGCCGATCGGTATTAATAACAAATGACGAGGCTCTCTTTATATTTATTGCGTGACATTTCGTTTCTGTGTACGTGCACAATATTTGATGGGCATGCCAATAATGCTTTTGCAACATGTTTTGCACGTTGATGTTGGTATATACGTTCTCAGCTCGTGTACCGGATTACAACGGAGCTGTTTGTCATTTCAGAGGATTAATTTCACTGGTATGTATATTTATGTCTGTATGCATGTTTGAAGAATGAAAATGCAGGTTATATATATATATATATATATATATATATATATATATATATATATATATATATATATATTTACATATATATCACCTGTATTCGTGTGTGTGTGTATATATATACTGTATATATATATATATATATATATATATATATATATATATATATATATATATATATTTACAAATATATCACCTGTATTCGTGTGTGTGTGTATATATATATGTATATATATATATATATATATATATATATATATATATATATATATATATATATATATATATATATATATATATATATATATGTATATATATATGTGTGTGTGTGTTTTTCTGCTTATAGTTTCTTTTCATCAGTAACTTATTTCCTTTAACGTAGGGTGGCTCCAGAATAAACGAGACAATAATACTGTCATTGCTGCATTCATGTTAAACACTGAATCGGGGATGAACCACTGTGGGAAAATTCTCCTAGATAATGGACACTTCATACACTTACGCAAACAGCTCGTTGAAGTGCATTGAACCCATGTACACCCATTACATCATTCGGCTTTTATTTTCCATGCACTCTTGAATTTCCTAAATCACGTGGCCTTTTCTTTCCAACATCAGTTTGATACCTCCAAATCAGTGCTTGGTAGATTTCCCTCTCCAACTTCCTCCTAAGATTGCAAAGTAAAATTTTCTCAAATTATCACCTCAATTCTTCTCACATTACCGAACATTCTCGACATACTCGGGTGCATCCATTCACTTATTTCCCACTCCTACACATCTCCTCCTTTCTCGTAGTTTCAGATGTGCTTAATCACATGTACTTTGCAGGCACTCAAATGAAATAGCTTTAGCATTTTTCGGTGACGTTCAATATCCCTAACTCATTTCCATAAAAGAGTTGCTATAACAACCTCCTCATACATTATTGCCACCTTTGTTGAGTATTCAGATCTAGTCTCCTCGTACTCACCCTTTGCTACATTCCTTACTTACATATTCTGTATTGCACCTTTCACTACCCACCATCGGTTCTTATAATTACTCTGAAATAACTGATATTATTACCAACGTTTCCCCCTACCCTCACGAGCCTTATCGCATTTCCTTTGAAATTTATCTTCTCCAAAATAGTTTCAAAGTTTTTTTTAGTAGTTTCTGTTTCTTTAACTTCCTCCATAACAGTTCGCCTTTCTTTGCCCCCTCACATAATTACATTCACATAAGTATTAAAGAGCCGTGGAAGTATTAAGCACCTTGACAGCAGACTCATTAGTTCGACAGATCGCTTACTCGCCCGCCCCCATTTTTAACATGCACATTACTTTCACATTAAAAACTTTTAGTCGCTTATCTTCTGTAACGTACATCTTCAAATTCCTCAATACTGCCTCTCAGTCAGTTCAATCATAAGCTTTTTCATGGTCCATGTACGCCGTATTTATACAGATTTTTCCCTTGATTTCTAAACTTCCCATATAACATTAACAGCAAATCACCAGATTCACCCCATCCTCCTTGTTTAAACCCACACTATGGTTCTATTGAAAATAATTCGTCCCCCGTATTAATCTCTAAATCATTGTCCGATAATACACATTAATAAGTACCTCAGTAACCCTTACAGATGCCACAGTCACTTTCTTCATTATACGAGAAACAATTATCACTCTCACTCATTCTTTCGGAACCTTTCCTTGATCCAGATGTATCTTACAGAACATGGTCAGCCATTCAATCATTCTGTCATGAAAATACAATGGCATTTCGCTTTTAATCCCAAATGTCTTACTGACTTTCAGCCTCTGTGAATCCGTAATAGCCACGTCCACAAACATTCAATAACATAACACTAAAATTTTCACTTGCAATATATATATATATATATATATATATATATATATATATATATATATATATATATATATATGTATATATATATATATATATATATATATATATATATATATATATATATATATATATATATATATATATATATATATAAGGATGATGTGGATATCGTTCAGTCTTTTATATTTAAAACAAAGGTTGAAATGAGAGCATGCACCATATACATACATACATACAAACAAACAAATAAACAGTGGTATTTTAAAAAAAAATTAGCACAGTAACTGAATTTATGAGCTATGTTGATGCCACTATGATGTAATCTTTCCTTACCATTTTTTTCAAGTTGCCTTAACACAAATTCCAGCAAATTGTCACATAAAGAGAAACAAAAATGAATCCTAGAAGATTATATCTAATGGGCAGGTACCGACTCGGTTAATTGCCTAATAAATAATTCACGACGGCTCTGCGACCATCCGTAATCGATGTCTAATTTCTCCGGCATTAGCTTCGAAGTAGCGTTTGCGATTGATTTACAATTTTACTCAAGTCTGCTAAAGCCACGAATCTGAGAGTTTGCTTTTGCGACATTAATTTATTAGTCAATGTCGAAATGTTTCTTCATTGTAGTTTATGTGTTGCTGGTATTAATAATGAATGATTTGGAGTTGTACTGATACCGGATTTATACTGAACCCACGATTGTTTTGTTTCGTATTACCATCAGTAGCAATTGTACTATTGCAAAGAACGATTAATGCCTTTTGGTATTTTTTTCAAATTACAAAATGCTTCCCAAATCTGCTGCATATTTTGGGACGCTTATCTCGGCCATGAAGACAGTTTTAATTAATACAACACTGGATAATTAATGCACTTAAGTAATGCAACACAGGACAACTAATGCTCTTAAGATAGAACTTACGAAGAAAATCGGAGTGATCCCAACTTGACACCTCGTCTGTTGCCAGACACACTGCTAAAGCTGTAGTGTTTTAAGTACCAGATAAGGTGATAGAGTTTATAACTATGAGTCTGCATCCATTACTTTAAAAAATTTTTACTTTACCCAAAACTATGTTACTTTAGAAACAAGTAGATAATGCTGTACGTCTAGAAATCAGAGATAAAAGTTCCGTAAAGTTCCGTTTGATAACATGCTTTCTTTGGAAATATTTACTGCAGGGGGTTAGTGCCGCCGGTGCACCTCACGTTGTGCACTGTAGGTATTATTAAATGGTGTGTGCAGCTCACCTTCGGCCCCTAGCTATACCCACTTTCATCTTTCATTCCATCTATATCACGTGCTGTCCAATTTCTCATAGCCATTACTTTTTAGTGCAACTTTGGAATTTTCTGGCAGTTTCATCATTTGATCATTGTACTTCATTCCTTTTATTTACTGTGTTGCTTTGCCTTGCTGTCCAACCACTCCAACGCTCTCTTCACTGCTTAATCGCTGGATGACTGAAAGTGCCCGAATGTTTGGCTTAATAGCTTAAATTCATTGATTATTCATTCATTCATTACTTTGTTCATTATTGGAAGTACTTTAGTTGTAGAACATTTCAACATCAGAGATTCTGCCAAAATGAGATTTATTTCTGTGTCTCTAGAAAATATATATTTCCAGTGGGTTTTTCTCAAGGTTCTACAGAACATTCTTGGGCATAGAAGCTCTTAGTTTAAATAAGAATAATTGATGGGAATTAAGCCACCACAGCGAGAGGTGAATCATACTCGGGGGTTAAAGGAAGTTCAGAGTAATGCCATTACGCCATCAAGAACGATTAAAAGTGGTAATTGCTGTTCAGTCCTTCATATCCACGTCGATTGAAAATAATTCAGAAGCCTTGATTGAATATCAGAACCTTGATGACGTAAGCGAAAGGTTACATTTAACGACAAACATTCAAACAAACACACACACACATTACATATATATATATATATATATATATATATATATATATATATATATATATATATATATAATATATATATATATATATATATATATATATATATATATATATATATGTATATATATATATATATATATATATATATATATATATATATATATATGGATTATGATAGGACGAAAGAAGAGCTCAGTATAATCTTATGTGAAGCAAAGAAAGTGGGCTAGATGCGATCCGGGTTCCACGTTAATTTTCGTTTACCATTTCTATTTTGGAGGCACACGCGTAAGCTTATCCCCCTAACGAAGAACCGATGACAACAACGAGAACTCTGCTCCAGGTGACGAATGACGAGTGGCGTTGACAGCAGCTGATGGATAAATAAAAATAGTATGAAGGGGAAACGGAGGGGTTTAGATGCGTAATTGGCGAATGGGGAGGGAGTTACGGATGGGAAATGGATAGGTGCAGATACGTAAATTAGGCAGGTAGGACGCGCGGAAAGCTACAAAACCATTAGCGAAGCGGTTGTCGCTTTTAGAAGAGTTTACGGGACGCGGTTACTGTAACAAACTGAAAGGCATGTTTCAACATCTAAGCACCGACGGCATACGCGAAAGGTTGTTTTATATAATAATGAATTTGTGAAGTGGGATTGTGAACACACACATTTTATATATATATACACACATACATACATATATGTATATGTACGTATGTATGTATTTGTATATATATACATACATACATACGTACATATGTATGTATGTATGTATTGTATGTATGTGTATATGCATACATATATGTATGTACTGTATATATACACATTCATACACACATATATATACACATATATTTATATATCCGTATTGATATCCATTTTTCTCTCCCTCTTCACATCTCAGTGCGACTGGGCTAAATATGATCTGGTTTCCACGATTTTTTTTTTCTTTACCAATGATTAAAGTTCGTTTTTGGTGAAGAGGTTTTAATCTGAAAGGAAAGTAAACAAAACAAAGCATTATAAAGGTGGAAGCATGAAATCTGTGTTTCGTAATGGTGATTGTTTTGGTTGATTGCAGTGAGAAGTACTTGTAGATGCCGGGGCTGAACGTTTAAAGAAACTAATTAAAGTGAAAGAAAGCATGTGAATAGAATGCTTCCATGTGAAAATCTAAATTCAAGTTCTTTTTATATTCATGCATGCATCTTCCCACAACAGCATAGTAGCGAGTGAAATAAATAAACATGCTTGTGGGTTTGCAGAGTATTTACTTGAAGCTTTTTCAATAAAAACGACTTTATATCTAGCGGGAGAATGTTTGTGGTGATAAGGAAGTGAAATATGGAATATAAATAGACCCATTACCTCCGGCTTCTAACTCTTCCCGTGCATTGTTCTGGGTCTGCGGTGTCATTAATACTTTAGATGGAAGTTTGTTAGGCTTTGCGGACGTTTTTAGAAACGTGAGGTTGGTGTGGTGTGCGCTGGTCTTTTTTCTGATAGTATGTATATGTTTATATATATATATATATATATATATATATATATATATATATATATATATGTATATATATATATATATAGTTATATATATATATATATGTATGTATATATATACAATATACATATATATATATATATATATATATATATATATATATATATATATATATATATATATATATATATACATACATAATATTAAGTCGTCCTCCTAACATGGCATGACGTTTTAGGAAAAATAACACAACAGTCACTGTCTCTTCCATACTTCCTAACTGCTGAATCGTTCTTAATCCTTAATCCCTATGTGCAGAAGTCCACAACATTAGCAGTTTCATACAGCTATACAGAAGGCTAGCCAGCAAGATCTGTGCCAACCCCTAGTCCCAGGCACGGCTTCGTTAACATCTGTTTTGCGCACGCTAGCAATTCCTTTTGATTCTAAGGCCCCATCCTTTCCAATGCCTCTTTCAACACCTCGAAATTATAGACGCTTGTCGCAGCTTATTGCCCTCAATTCTTTCTGCTATAACCAAACGATCACATAACTCTGACCACCCTTTCACCTGGGCTAACCCTTTTAACACTGCTTCTAATTTCCACATTTCCCACCAGATCAGTTCATTTTACGCCACATATTCCACACAAAAGTTTATCTTGGAGGGGGATAAATGGGCGGTTTGATTTGAAAGTTTATGCGAAGGAAATGGGGCATGAAGGAAGTGTGGAGTGAGCGATGTTTACAGATGTCATGATGTTATTCAGAGATTGAGAATCAGGTGTAGGCAGTGGTGGAGGGGTGTGAAAATGTTTGTAAGAGAGGGTTGATTATAAATGTTGGTAAGAAGCAGTTTTGAGTGTAAATAGAAGCCTGGGAGGTTTAGCCATGAAAGTTAGTGTGAAAAGGGGAGAATGGAATTAGATGAAGCACAGAGGTAGTTGGTAGTATATCTATCTGTATATATAAAAATGGATGTATGTATGTATGTGTGTGTGTATGTTCCACTTACACTTTGAAACACATTGAGCAATTTCAGCCAAACTTGGTATACATATGACTTACGCTCTCGAAAAGACCACTGTGGGGGTAAGACATCACTCAGCTAGTGTGTGTATATGTATATATATATATATATATATATATATATATATATATATATATATATATATATATATATATATATATATATATATATATATACTCGTATATATTAAGCAGGTGATGATAGGATCAGAGAATTGTGAATGATGTGAATTGTGATGCACGCAAATTATCAGTACCTTTGCAAGTAATACTTGGGTAAAATTGTTTTCTAGATTTTTGTTTGTATCTCCATAATACACTTTCTTTTTTTTTTATTTTACTGATTGTCATAATGCTTACACAGACAAAATAACTTACCGGTCTTCCGTGTATGTCTGTACACTGAAGAACTTGCGAAACTTGTGTCTGATAGTGCTAATAAGAATTTATTGTGAGAAAAATTAAAATGATTCTGTATTTTTATAACATAGGATTCTGTTTTCTTAGAGATCAACCGGTTTCAGGTCATTGCAAATAGAATAAGTTAAAAATGCGCCGAAGTTTCTTCGGCGGAATCGAGTTTTCTGCACAGCCGCTACAGCGTATAGTCAAGGCCATCGAAAATAGATGTATCTTTCGGTGGTCTCTGTATAATGCTTTATGAGTCGCGGCCCATGAAACTTAACCCACGGCCCGGTGGTGGCCTGTCCTATATCGTTGCTAGAAGCACTATTATGGCTAACTTTAACCATACATAAAATAAAAACTACTGAGGCTAGAAGGCTGCAGTTTGGTATGTTTGACGATTGGAGGGTGGATGATCAACATACCTATTTGCAGCCCTCTAGCCTCAGTAGTTTTTAAGATCTGAGGGCGGACAGAAAAAAGTGCTGACGGACAGACAAAACCGGCACAATAGTTTTCATTTCAGAAAACTAAAAACCAATTAAATAAATGTCATTTATAACCTTGTGATATTGAGAATAAAATAGTATATACCTCTGTTTCTAAAGAGAATTAAATGTAAACGCGAATTCCATTGAGTGCTTAACCATTGGCAGTCAGTGCTTACTACTTACTATGAGTCACATTCCCACAGGATATCCTCAAGATCAGGAGTTTGAAGATTGATTTCCCCTCAGAGATCATCTGTAAAGTCAAACTTCAGAGTTGCTTATTTTGAGCCGTTCCCTTGCAGTATGTTCGCAGCTGTAATCTCGTGTTGTAATCTCTAGTTCCGAGATGGAGGTCATGAAAGCATTCAGAAAGCTTTTGTTAAAAAAAAATCCGATATATACATACGCCCACACCCACTCACCACACACACATACACATTATATATATATATACATATATATATATATATATGTATGTATATATATATATATATATATATATATATATATATATATATATATGTATGTGTGTGTGTGTGTGTGTGTGTATGTGTATCTGTGTACATATGTATATATGTATATATTATACACACACACACATATATATATAGATAGATAGATAGGTATAGATATATATAAAATTCTCACCAATTAACCTACAAACACCCTTTAACATCGAATTCACCCTTCCTTTAAATAACTTTCGCACAAAGGAAATTATGTATGATAATTGCCTCCGCTATGTCCAGGAGTTGAACCTATGCCTTTTGGGTTTTATGCAGAGGTCAGAACGCCTTAACTGTTGCCTCTCATATACAATTCTCTTTGTGTATTCAATACTAGGGTGAAATGAATTCAACATAAAGTATTTATGGCGCAATTTTTGTGAGTAGTAAAATTCTCGTATGTATTGAGAAAACTAATATGGTGGTGATATCGCCCACAATTAGAAGGTACAGTTAACCGAAGTGGTTGCATTGATTGAGTGGTGCAGCGCTTGGCTTATTTATGCTCTCTTCGTGATGTGCTCCCTGCTTATTACCCACCAATCCATCATGCTGTAGTTGGGTAAAAGCTTCTGTTGTGGTCAAGAAAAAGGGCTTGTAGTTCCTCATTGGAAGGGTGGGTATAGTTCTCAGCTAGCAAGCTGCTGGCCCAGCGTTCGATTCCCCGACCGGCGAATGAAGAATTAGAGGAATTTATTTCTGGTGATAGAAATTCATTTCTCGTTATAATGTGGTTCGGTTTCCACAATAAGTTGTAGGTCCCGTTGCTAGGTAGCCAATTGGTTCTTAGCCACGTAAAATAAATCTAATCTAATCCTTCGAGCCAGCCCCAGGAGAGCTGTTAATCAGCTCAGTGGTCTGGTTAAACTAAGGTATACTTAACTTGAGGGCTTGAGAGAAACAGAATAGCTGTATCCTTCTGTTACCACCATTGACCATCTTCATTGAAAGCATATACCAGGAATATGATATATCAGTGTTCATAAATTCACATAAAAAAGAATGGTCAGCTGTTGACATCAAAAGACCATTGCATATCACAGTCAAATTTTGTCTACGTTAGGTCCATTAGAACGAACGCACGCACTTTCGACAACTTTTGGTATTAAAATAATATCTGTTAACATATGCATAATTATACATTTGTAAAAGAACTCAAAAGCGATTTAAGCATTTTTCGTCTCCTGCCAATTCCTTTGAGTCGTCTCAACTTTAGTTGGAACCAAAGAAGTTAGGAGGGGTGCTTGGTTGGAGGAGAACTTAGCTGGAGGGCCTGTTTTGGTGGAGGGAACGGTGGTGGGAGGGAGGGGTTGAGGTGGGAGGGAAAGCATTGAGATGGATATCCTCTGGGGTCCCAGAGCCTCGGAGGAGGGTCGGAGGCAGGGGTGGGGGAGGGAAGAGAGCTGTGGTGTGATCTAATGTTGGAAGACCAGGTACCTCTTGAGGGGTCTTGGCCCGGTATTGGGGGTAGGGGTCCAGGTACCTCTTGAGGGGTCTTGGCCCGGTGTTGGGGGTAGGGGTCCAGGTACCTCTTGAGAGGTCTTAGCTCTTGTTGGGGGAGGGGTGTTAGTTATAGGGGATTGGGAAGATGGGGGATTGGGTCGGGGGTGGAGAGGTACGAATCAGAATAATCTTTTCTCAAAATGATTCGTTTGATGTCGTTTTAATGAGAAGTGATCCAACGTCGGGTAGCGAAACTTATTATAACTTTGTTGGAAAAAGAAAGTTTTTTTCGCCGGAGACTTTCCTTTCCCCTTCTTGCAGGATTAGGTATCGATATTTTGCCTGATTTATAAGTACGGGATCCAACCCCCCGGCGGTTTGTGGGACCGAGTTGCCTGTCTGTACTCATATTTCCATCCTTGTGGAAAATGTGGGCACTGTAGAAATCTCAGCTACCCCAGTTGGTAATTATAGAAGTTCTGTACAGTCATCTCATATCTGTCAAGGCACGAATACTTGGCTGGAGGACTGGAGGGATACCGCAACTTTCGATGAGAATTTTATGGTATCCCATAAAACATTGCAGACATATTGGCAAGAAAAAGTTGGTGGAGAACGTTCTAAAAATCCTCATCTACAGTATTCGTACTTTTCTATTTATTATTGGTTCTTTGGTGATTAAAGTTTACGAAAAAGTAACCCTTGTGAATCAGTGGAGGCATGAACAAAGTTATAATTACCGTTTTATTAGTAACAATGCCAGATGTGATTTTATGGATTTTCTATAGGGAAAGATAGGAATACTCTCTCTCTCTCTCTCTCTCTCTCTCTCTCTCTCTCTCTCTCTCTCTCTCTCTCTCTCTCTCTCTCTACTGATTAGTATGAAAGAGCGAAATTTTTTCAGCTTAAAGGGGAACTTGTGATTAAACTGCAAACATTTCTAGGTCACTGGTATTTAGATTTATATAGCTGATTGCAGTTCCATGAAGTTTCGCATGATTAAAGTAAATTACATACTCCCGTGTGGGTTTCATCAGTGAGTCCGTATTATCAATCATAAAATTAGCTTTTTCGTACTATATGTATTAGATACATATATATATATATATATATATATATATATATATATATATAT
>NC_089767.1:27349508-27352008 GCF_040412425.1 Macrobrachium rosenbergii | reverse complement strand
ATCTATTTTTATTGGAAAACAATTTTTTTAAGTCTTATATATGGAGTAGTTGTCGTTGTTTGCTTTTTATTGAATCAGTTTATCTGCCAACATGATTTTCTTGCTCAGAGAATATGTAGCGGATCCTTTTTCCTCCTCCTCCTCCTCCTCCTCTCCTCCTCCTCCTCCTCCTCCTCCTCCTCCTCCTCCTCCTCCTCCTCTCCTCTCCTCCTCCTCCTCCTCCTCCTCCTCCTCCTCCTCCTCCTCCTCCTCCTCCTCCTCCTCCTCCTCCTCCTCCTCCTCCTGCGGTATTTGTCACTTAGACACACCATAGGGTGCGAGGATGTTTGTTCTCTCAGTCTTGATTTCCCAAAGGAAAATTTTCCTCTCCTTTTTTTTTTTTCAGAGTATCTCGCCTTGTGAGTGTTCATGTTTTCCTGGAGGGATTCTTTTTATTCCCAGATCTTTTCCTCTGTGTGTGTATCTGTATTGCTGTCTTCAGTGCAGATTGTTGAATGATCTTTCTTATAATATAGCTGATATCGCAGTAACTTACTTTTTATTAAAGGTAATGCCATGTTATTTGATCCAAAGTTTGCATGATCATTTATTATGTAAACTTGTCCCGGGTAATTTGCTGCATTGGTAAATGAGGACGAATTACTGTGAGTAAAATAAGTGGGACACAAATATTGTCTTTCTAAATTATCGAGTGTAAGAAATAAGTTTTCCGGAGAGAATTTCCTTTTGGTGCTTTCTTCCATCTAGTTTCGCTGGCAGAAATAGGGTAAGAGAGGCTTGCTTTGACCTCTCTCTCTCTCTCTCTCTCTCTCTCTCTCTCTCTCTCTCTCTCTCTCTCTCTCTCTCTCTCTCTCAACACACACCCAGTGAGAGTTATTGCTTTACCTTGTTAGTCACCTGAATATGCAGTATCATACTATACTATGCCCACGTCTATTGTTCTTTAATATGCTTGTGTAAAATAATTGCCTTTTTAAATATCAAAGAAAAAAAACAGCAGAGAAATACATATACTGACTAAAAGTCCTAACGAAAAAATGTAAAGAGAGAAAAGCCTGAATGCATATACTGAAAACTTTATGATCTGAATATTTAATATGACATATATGATGTCCTACGTAATTACGTAAAATGTTTATGAAAACTTGCTCCCTGCTGTGAGCTCGGCTAAATGAAGTCTCAGCATGAATGCTATTCAAACTGTACTCGCCAGGTATATCAAATTAAGGTAGAGTGCATAGTGTTGGCTGGAGAGAGTAGAGCGTAGTAATTACTTGTGTGCCAGTTCTTTATAAGATTTTGTGTTTATGTCATTGTGGTATGGCGTAAATATATATATATATATATATATATATATATATATATATATATATATATATATATATATATATATATGTATATATATATATATATATATATACTGTATATATACAATATATATATATATATAACACAGTATATATAACATATATATAAAATATACATACATATATACACTTACTGGTTAAACTAAGGTATACTTAACTTTAACACTTTTATATATATACACATGTGTATATATATATGCATTATATATATATATATATATATATATATATATATATATATATATATATATATATATATATATATATATATATATATATATATATATATATATATATATATATATATTGAACCACTTGTGTGTATTAGACTCCTCCATAGCATAAATATTTACAACGGCGGCCACTGCTCCTTTATATTGTAACTGCTTAATCGTTAGTTATTTGATACACCTGCACAGAAGGCTCATTAGTGTGTTGAATATAGCACACGCTGTGTCATCGATTATTATTTAACACTCCATTTCCAATATAAATATCATATTATTTATCCAACCCTTTTGAGGTACTCCTCTCCTCCATCGTCATAGCACTTCTGAATTATACAATCTTTCCACCAACTCGTCGTTTTGTCCACGAGTTCTATTTAACACACCATTTCAAAACAAATATCATATTATTTTCCCTACTTCAGTATATCTCCTCCATCGTCTTAGAATATATATTTATACACACACACAACACACACACGTTGTCCATATATATATATATATGTGTGTGTCTATAATACTATAATATATATATATATATATATATATATATATATAATATATATTTATATATATATATATATATATATATATATATATATATATATATATATATATATATATATATATATATATATATGTGTAAATAATATATATATATATATATATATTATATATAAAATATAAAAATATAAGGTATAGTTAAATAAAACAAGTGCCTCCCTCAATAGGTTGAGGGAGACAGTTGTTTTTATGAGATCAACTTTTACTCCTTTTCATTTAAATAATTTCAGTTATGCATTCATTTAAATACAGTATGTGGATGTAAGTTTATTTACGCGAGAACATTCGCCCATCCTCTCTTTCTTTCGCATAGAGAACTTTCTACGAACCGAAATGAATTTC
>NC_089767.1:27327008-27344508 GCF_040412425.1 Macrobrachium rosenbergii | reverse complement strand
TATTTTAAAAACACTTAGACAGGATCTATCATGAAGCTTTAGTTGCTGCCCTGATCGTGTTGCTGTTGTTGTTTTTCTTCTTCTTCTTCTTCTTCTTCTTCTTTTCGTCAGCAGTGTCTTTCCTCATTAAGACTTCCTTCTCGTTAGAGGGATATTTTAAAACGCCTAGACGGGATCTAGTTGCATCTGTAACTTCCTCGTTTTTCTCTTATTAGTTCAGCAGATAATGCCGCATGATTTTCCTCGTCCCGTAATTTTGTCCTTTGTTTCTTTTGAAATCTCATTCAGTAAGTTACCGTTGCTTTAACTTCTTATGCAGTCTTGTTATAAAACCAGTTCCAATCCTTACCTTTGCCTAGGTTATTGGACAACTGCAAATATGGTGAAGTTATACACTTTGTTTTCGTGTTCCTTCGGACCCAAAATGAAAACACCTGTGTTACAACTGCATTGACATCTTAGGACGCGTCTTTTAGGCTTTTAGTTTTCTGTAAAAGAAAACTATTGAGATGGCTATATGTCTGTCCGTTCGCACTTTTTCTGTCCGCCCTCAGATCTCAAAAACTACTGAGGCTAGAGGGCTGCAAATTGGTATGTTGATCATCCACCCTCCAATCATCATACATATCAAATTGCAGCCCTCTAGCCTCAGTAGTTTTTATCTGATTTAAGGTTAAAGTTAGCCATGATCGTGCGTCTGGCACCGGTCTAGGTGCCACAACACAAGCCACCACCGGGCCACGGCTGAAATTTTCATGGGCTGCGGCTGAGGGTTTCATACAGCATTATGTGCTGTACAGAAAACTCGATTGCTCTGAAGAAACCTCAGCCTATTTTTAACTTGTTTATTCCTTAGAAATACTTATTTCAGGGTAAAAGAGAGGAACGGGACTCTCTTGTGGCCTAAGAGCAGAGGAGAACTTCGCAAAGAACAATGCCTTCAAACATTGGACAAACCAATTGGCAGTCACATTGTTGGTCAATTACGATGCCAGTAAATAAAACAATATCATTCATCCTCTCCTTTCATATGGTGTTTGTGGTGTGCGCTTCCATTATTTTGTTGCAAACTATGCGAAGGAACAAGATTTATGACTGCAGCACAGAGGGTGAGTGTAATAGCGAAAAACCAAGGGGTGGTGCATTATGGGAAAGGACGAAGTAGGAAGAGCAGAGAATTTGGGGGAAGTTGATGACAAATGGACTGTGGGGGGGAGGGGGGATTGAGATCGGTACTATTCCTCAATTTTAGGGATGGCCTTAGATTAGAATGTTTGAATACTCTGAGAGACAGTCTTCCATAGCGTTCGCAAAGTGAAACTTGTCTTTTAAATATTTTTAATGTCCTTTGTGGTTCCAGCTAAAGTTCCAGTCTGGAATTTCGTCCTCTCTTACCTGAGGACATTCATGGTAATGGGAGACAGTACAATGATCCGCAGAGATAAGGAACGGATGTTCAAAGTTTTTATTGATTCATATGTTTAGACTCTTTTATATATATATATATATATATATATATATATATATATATATATATATATATATATATATATATAATATATATGTACGTATATATATACATACATAATATAGAAACAGCGAATATTTTGCATGTAAATATTAATGTACAAACATTTTATTATATATATATATATATATATATATATAAATATATATATATATATAATACACATATGTATATATGTTTAATGTCTACATAAACATTTTATTTATATATATATATATATATATATATATATATATATATATATATATATATATATATATATATAATACACATATGTATATATGTTTAGGTCTACATAAACATATACAGTATATTTTATATATATATATATATATATATATATATATATATATATATATATATATATATATATATATATATATATATATATGTGTGTGTGTGTGTGTGTGTGTGTGTGTGTGTTTTCACATAGCATAGAGCATAGGAACAATCGAGTCTGCAGTTTTTTCCATCGCGCTCTCCAAAAGAATTTTTTTTTCATCTCAGCTGCATATATCTGTCGAAATCAGTTATTTTACTGGAACCGAGATAGGGCTATGGTTGCCGTGTTAACGTAATGCGATGCATTTTTTGCTTTTATCTTTAATATGCGAAATCTGCTGGCTATGTATGTAAATCTGTTAATGATATGGCAGGGCTGTGAACACTTCAATTCAAGTTTTTAATATATGTTTGGGATAGGCTTTTAGTAGAAAATGTATAAAAAAATATCGGGGAAACCTCAATCGACAGTACGTTATTGGGCCTTTGCGTCTAATTGTATGTATATATATATATATATATATATATATATATATATATATATATATATATATATATATATATATATATATATATATATATATGTATATATAGATAGATAGATATAGATATATATATATATATATATGTATATTTATATATACACATATGTATATATACATATGTATACATATATATATATATATATATATATATATATATATATATATATATATATATATATATATATATATCTTGTGTGAGTCTGTGAGAATATGTGTACTTCATACATAGACTCATATTATCTCTTGTGGTCAGGAGAAACCTCAATAAAAATGGTGCATGGTTTCTGCAATGTAAGTGGACCTGGATGCAAAGGAAAATTGTTCGTGCAGGAGAGATTTGGGCCAATTTATCCTGATGATTGGAGTAGTGGGAGGCAAATGCGCATTTGCGAGAAGGAATGGAAATGATTAAGATAAACTACACACAAAGTATTAAGTTTGAAGTGAGAAATATGGATGGTGTCGAAAATGAAGAAATATGGGAAAGAAGCAGAGGCACGTTTGGGTATTAATTGAAGAGATAGGAAGCAGAGATTGAAAGATGTTTGATACTAACGCTCGTTGACAGGGAAAAATATATATATATATATATATATATATATATATATATATATATATATATACATATATATAATATATAATTTATATAATATATGTTTATATATATGTGTGTATATATATATATATATATATATATATATATATATATATATATATATACATATACATACATACATACACACATTTACACCACATACGTATATACTGTATGTATATATATGTATGTGTGTGCACCATATGTATAAATTTGTTTTCAGTCTACTCCTGTAGGAATGCATTTCATTGTGATTACTATTGTGTACGAGTTGTTGTTTGGTTGGTAACGAATCTTTTCACATCTCTCCCCCACCCCCCTTCCCACAGTCCGTTAGTTCGAGGCTTGATGCAAACCTAAACTAAAGCCTGCGACTTTATGGCATGATAACTGAAATTAATATACCATACGAGTCAGCGATTTAATTCACCATCATGTAATTTCTCTAATTTGGGGTTTTAGGTTTTTTTGGATTTTGAAAAGACGGGTTTTTGAACGATGTTTTATATTGGCTAAGATTCATAACTTCATAATATTGTGGTAATATCTCTCCTTTTGTCGTAGAGATGTCATAACAGGTTATAGTGGGCGTCCACAGCAATGGAATATGTCATGAACACATGTCGGCAACATATCGCCGACATTGATTATTCGGCATTTACCAGTTGTGCGTTTTTACTTAGGGTCGTTGACTTGTTTTCAACCTGTTTCCGATGTGTGTTTAAGATATGTTTTATTGAAGTATTGATGAACTAGAACTGTTATCTTTCTTCCATCCTACTTTCCACCCTCTCCTAACGATTGTTCCAACAAAAATCTCATAACAGCATGAGTCGCTAAAATGCTAAAGAAACCCACAGTGGTGTAAATGTAGATATATCTTAGAAATATATTTACAAACGTTTGTATATATATTTATAATATATATTTACATTTACACCACTGCAGTTTTTCTTCACCAATTTTTTCATCGTTATTTTCAGCGCTGAATGAACTCCATTTTCAGTACAGTTATCGCCAGATGATTGTGGGAAAAATTGTTTAACGGTAACCAAATACGTTTTGCAGGGAACTTCCTTACCCACCTTATCTCTCCAGTTAAACTGAATTCATTCCCTATATTCAAAGAGATGAAAAGACTGGCTAAGAAGGTGAATTGAAAATTAGGAAGGAAATGAAATCAAGAAACATTAACGCAAATAGACCATGATTTTATCATTAACGCAAACAGACCGTGATTTTATCCAAAGGTGAAATGATTGCGTTTTTCTCCGCAGGCATATAGTTCGTAAGCGGTCTTGCGGCGCCATTTTCATATAATAATCATCGTCGTCATATCATCATTATTGTCATATCATGTCGTGTTATTATCGTATGCATAACATAAGCTATGTTATTATGCAAAGCGTTGCTGTTGCCGTGGTTACGGCTTCATAAAATTTGTATGCAAAGCAGTGCAGTCGGAAGCATTTAGGCTGAAAGTGTAATAAGGAAAACATCAAAAATGCAACATTTGCTCTGTCCTGATTTATATTATCATGTTAACGTGGTTTGAGGAAAACGAGGTGTTTATATGCATTTCTTTTGCATTTAATTAGGGAATATCTTTTTCTTTCGCTGTGTATACAATATATGTATGATTATATACATTTTTTGTCTTGCAATATTTAGCCGATTTCCATTACAAGGGGCATCTTAAAACGTGGTGTTTATATGATTTCTTTTGCGTTTAATTAGAGAATATTTTTTTTTCATTATGTATACAGTATATGTATGATTATATACATTTTTTGTCCTGCAATATTTAACCGATTCCCATTGCAGGGGCATCTTAAAACGTGGTGTTTATATGCATTTCTTTTGCGTTTAATTAGAGAATATTTTTTCTTTCACTATGTATACAGTATATGTATGATTATATACATTTTTTGTCTTTCAATATTCAGCCGATTTCCATTACAAGGGGCATCTTCAAACGTGGTGTGAAATCCATTTCTTTTGCGTTTAATTAGGGAATATTTTTTCTTTCACTATGTATACAGCATATGTATGTATGATTATATATACATTTTGTCTTTCAACATTTGGCCGATTCCCATTACAAGGGGCATCTTAAAACGTGGTGTTAAATCCATTTCTTTTGCGTTTAATTAGAGAATATTTTTTCTTTCACCATGTATACAGCATATGTATGTATGATTATATATACATTTTGTCTTTCAACACCTGGCCGATTCCCATTACAAGGGGCATCTTAAAACGTGGTGTTTATATTTCTTTTGCGTTTAATTAGAGAATATTTTTTCTTTCACTATGTATACAGTATATGTATGTATGATTATATACGCTTTTTGGCTTTCAATATTTAGCCGATTTCCAGTACAGGGGCATCTTATTGCAACATTTATACTTACTGCTGAATTGCGGATGAACCGCCTTTGCTGTAAAGCTTCCACAGCATTAGCTGCTTCACGTGCCTTCATAGATGGCTCATCAGCAGCGCATCGAACCTCGTGACAGACGCGCACTGCACCATTCATCTCTATCTTACACGAAATCTCATTCTTCCTGGGCATCAAGACCCTTCCTTTCCAGCACCTCTTTCACACGTCCTGTACAACCCTTGCTAGGTCTTCCTTTTGTCCTTCCCTTGACACTTCTAATGTGTGTATTAAGTTAAGTTAAAGTCCTCCTGGGCCTCTGTAGGCTCATAGGGCAGGCGCTGATCTCCTGTTTCTTAGGCTGACAGCCAGTGGGGGACAGTCGCAAAGCCTATGACAATGTGTGTATATTATATATATATATATATATATATATATATATATATATATATATATATATATATATATATATATATATATATACATATATATATATATAGATAGATAGATAGATAGATAGATAGATAGATAGATAGATAAGTAGGTAGGTAGGCAGTAGGCAGATAGGTAGGTGGATAAGTGTGTGCGTGTTTTTGTGTGGGTGTGTATATTTTTTTTTTATTCTTCCGTTAAATATCATTACTGAGTAACGAGGCATAATATTTTAATCTCGATATTTTAATTTTTTTGTGTGTGTTTTCGTCATTCATTGTATTTAATAAATTCTGAGATTTTACGACAAAGTCTCATCGAAAAACATTGCGCAGCATTGTCTAGCCATTTTCCTTCTTTTTTTCTCATCATTAGTGAACTAATTAAATCTGTCTATTGTAACAAGCTGGAATCTCGATGTTAATTATTTCCTTGAACAAGAGCAACTTCTGTGTTTTTGCTTAATTATGTCTTTAGAACAATAACCGATGAGTGCCGTGGAAGACCGTCTGTATCCAGGAAGAGTTTTTGCCGTTATAGCTGCAGATGCAGGCTGCTGGAACTGTTCCTGGTCTCTCTCTCTCTCTCTCTCTCTCTCTCTCTCTCTCTCTCTCTCTCTCTCTCTCTCTCTCCCCCCAGCAAATTCTGGCACACAGACCGGAAATGAGAGAACATTAGTGCGAAAGGATAATCGGACACTTCTTACCTGAGGCCCAGAACCCCCCCTTCTCTCTCTCCCCTCTCTCTCTCTCTCTCTCTCTCTCTCTCTCTCTCTCTCTCTCTCTCTCTCTCTCAGTCTTTTCCTACCCATTATCCATGCATCCCTCCCCAACTTTATGTTCCTGAAGAATCTTCCAACCCGGCCCCTATCTCTCTCTCTCTCTCTCTCTCTCTCTCTCTCTCTCTCTCTCTCTCTCTCTCTCTCTCTCTCTCTCTCTTTTCTAATACCCATGTATCCCTCCACCTCCCCTCCCCCTTTTTCCTGCCGAAGTGAACAATAATAACTGACAAATGAACGCTAAATTTAGAGAGGTTCAGCGGAGGAAAATGTACAATAATTGCAGGCTAATTAACTGAGCGACAAAATTCTAAATTAATGTTCAATGACAAAGGCAAATCGTGCACCCTGTCCTTAGAGCTTCTTAGATTTCGCTTCAAGGGTTGGAGACGATTGTTCTTAATATTATACCATTCAGCAAGATGTTGTCATCGTCATTGCTACGAATATTATAATTGTCATATATATATATATATATATATATATATTATATATATATATATATTATATATATATATATATATATATATATATATATATATATATACTCCTAAGTATATATTGATCCATCTGTTATTTTCTTTACTTTCTAAATCAAAATCCCTCGATATACCCTCCCAGATATGCTAAAAAATGTTTTGAGTGTACAGTTCATAAATCAGCTTCTATCACCCTACCCCTTTAAACCGATCAGCCATTCTGTTCATCCATTACTTGGTAACCTTTCCCTTAGCAACATCTACCTTACACACCTTGTCCATCTACTCAACTACATTATTGCCACCATGTGCCAGCATCTCACTCCCACTCAGTTATTATTCATTTTTACATTATGTCATCCTTGTACGGCCGCTCATATACTAACTCCATCAGCAACAGATAGAACAGCATTTTATTTAAACAACGTCTCCCAATTTAAATCTTTTATTTCAAGATAAGAGTTGCTGTTGCTTATTGATTGTCTCTTTATGTTTGCATTCTCGTCCGTTCATCCGTTTTTTTTTCTCAGAGTACTTGCTTTTCCCCATAATTTCTCTTATGGTCTGTACTCACAAACTATATATGTATATATATTATATATATATATATATATATATATATATATATATAAACATATATATGTATATATGTATGTATATAGATGTATATATATATATATATATATATATATATATATATATATATATATATATATATATATATATATATATATATATACATATACACATACACATATACTGTATATACTGTATGTATGTAGATATATATATATATATATATATATATATATATATATATATATATATATATATATATATATATATATATATATATATATATATATAATACAATATTATTGCCATGTCTAGATGTTAGCAAGTCAAGAGATAATTCTATTCTTGTTGGTACATCACCTTATTATTATTATTATTATTATTATTATTATTATTATTATTATTATTATTATTATTATTATTATTATTATTATTATTATTATTATTATTATTGTTATTATTATTATTATTCAGTAGATGAAACCTATTCATATGTAACAAGCCCACAGGGGCCATTGACTTGAAATTCAGACTTCCAAAGAATATGGTGTTCATTAGGAAGAAGTAAGAGGAAGTAAAGGGGATTAGAGAAAGAAGAGATCCCACTTACTGAAAAAGAAAAAACAAATTAATAAATAGATAAACAGATAAAAAATATGCATTAAAATGCAAGAAGAATAGTGTTAGGGTAGTAATGCATTGCATTTTGGCTTGAACTTCTGAAGTTCCAATTGCACGACATCCTCTATAGGGAGGCTATTCCACAGTCCAATGGTGTGAGGAATAAAGAAACTCTGGAACTGAGAAGTTCGACAGCGAGGCACATTTACTGCAGATTGGGGCTGCTGTCCAGCGAATCTGATTGCTTTCGGAAGATAAACGGGATCAGGGATCAGTTGTGAATGTGAAAGATCGCTGTTGAAAAAAGTGACAAAACAAGAGACCACCTGTCGATGGTTCAAGTCATAACTGCTACTATTAGTAAACAAAAACCTACCACAATGAGTTACTCTATCTAAAATAGATAAATCTCTGGCAGAAGCAGACATCCAAGCAGGAGAACAGTATTCCAGTAAGGGAAGAACAAAATCTCTGGCAGAAGCAGACATCCAAACAGAACAATATTCCAGTAAGGGTAAGAACAAAATATCTGGCAGAAGCAGACATCCAAACAGGAGAACAGTATTCCAGTAAAGGAAGAACAAAATCTCTGGCAGAAGCAGACATCCAAACAGGAGAACAATATTCCAGTAAGGGTAAGAACAAAATCTCTGGCAGAAGCAGACATCCAAACAGGAGAACAGTATTCCAGTAAAGGAAGAACAAAATCTCTGGCAGAAGCAGACATCCAAACAGAACAATATTCCAGTAAGGGTAAGAACAAAATATCTGGCAGAAGCAGACATCCAAACAGGAGAACAGTATTCCAGTAAAGGAAGAACAAAATCTCTGGTGAAGCAGACATCCAAACGGGGAGAACAATATTCCAGTATGGGAAGAACAAAATCTCTGGCAGAAGCAGACATCCAAACAGAGAACAGTATTCCAGTAAAGGAAGAACAAAATCTCTGGCAGAAGCAGACATCCAAACGGGAGAACAATATTCCAGTAAGGGAAGAACAAAATCTCTGGCAGAAGCAGACATCCAAACAGGAGAACAATATTCCAGTAAGGGAAGAACAAAATCTCCGGCAGAGGCAGACATCCAAACAGAAGAACAGTATTCCAGTAAAGGAAGAACAAAATCTCTGGCAGAAGCAGACGTCCAAACAGGAGAACAGTATTCTAGTAAAGGAAGAACAAAATCTCTGGCAGAAGCAAGACAGTGAGAACAGTATTCCAGTAAAGGAAGAACAAAATCTCTGCAGAAGCAGACGTCCAAACAGGAGAACAGTATTCCAGTAAAGGAAGAACAAAATCTCTGGCAGAAGCAGACGTCCAAACAGGAGAACAGTATTCCAGTAAAGGAAGAACAAAATCTCTGGCAGAAGCAGACATCCAAACAGGAGAACAGTATTCCAGTAAAGGAAGAACAAAATCTCTGGCAGAAGCAGACATCCAAACGGGAGAACAATATTCCAGTAAGGGAAGAACAAAATCTCTGGCAGAAGCAGACATCCAAACAGGAGAACAGTATTCCAGTAAAGGAAGAACAAAATCTCTGGCAGAAGCAGACATCCAAACAGGGAGAACAGTATTCCAGTAAAGGAAGAACAAAATCTCTGGCAGAAGCAGACATCCAAACAGGAGAACAGTATTCCAGTAAAGGAAGAACAAAATCTCTGGCAGAAGCAGACATCCAAACAGGAGAACAGTATTCCAGTAAAGGAAGAACAAAATCTCTGGCAGAAGCAGACGTCCAAACAGGAGAACAGTATTCTAGTAAAGGAAGAACAAAATCTCTGGCAGAAGCAGACATCCAAACAGGAGAACAGTATTCCAGTAAAGGAAGAACAAAATCTCTGGCAGAAGCAGACATCCAAACAGGAGAACAATATTCCAGTAAAGGAAGAACAAAATCTCTGGCAGAAGCAGACATCCAAACAGGAGAACAGTATTCCAGTAAAGGAAGAACAAAATCTCTGGCAGAAGCAGACATCCAAACAGGAGAACAGTATTCCAGTAAAGGAAGAACAAAATCTCTGGCAGAAGCAGACATCCAAACAGGAGAACAGTATTCCAGTAAAAGGAAGAACAAAATCTCTGGCAGAAGCAGACATCCAAACAGGAGAACAGTATTCTAGTAAAGGAAGAACAAAATCTCTGGCAGAAGCAGACATCCAAACAGGAGAACAGTATTCCAGTAAAGGAAGAACAAAAATTCTGGCAGAAGCAGACATCCAAACAGGAGAACAGTATTCCAGTAAAGGAAGAACAAAATCTCTGGCAGAAGCAGACATCCAAACAGGAGAACAGTATTCCAGTAAAGGAAGAAGAAAACCTCTGGCAGAAGCAGACATCCAAACAGGAGAACAGTATTCCAGTAAAGGAAGAACAAAATCTCTGGCAGAAGCAGACATCCAAACAGGAGAACAGTATTCCAGTAAAGGAAGAACAAAATCTCTGGCAGAAGCAGACATCCAAACAGGAGAACAGTATTCCAGTAAAGGAAGAACAGAAAATCTCTGGCAGAAGCAGACATCCAAACAGGAGAACAGTATTCCAGTAAAGGAAGAACAAAATCTCTGGCAGAAGCAGACATCCAAACAGGAGAACAGTATTCCAGTAAAGGAAGAACAAAATCTCTGGCAGAAGCAGACATCCAAACAGGAGAACAGTATTCCAGTAAAGGAAGAACAAAATCTCTGGCAGAAGCAGACATCCAAACAGGAGAACAGTATTCCAGTAAAGGAAGAACAAAATCTCTGGCAGAAGCAGACATCCAAACAGGAGAACAGTATTCCAATAAAGGAAGAACAAAATCTCTGGCAGAAGCAGACATCCAAACAGGAGAACAGTATTCCAGTAAAGGAAGAACAAAATCTCTGGCAGAACAAAATCAGACATCCAAACAGGAGAACAGTATTCCAGTAAAGGAAGAACAAAATCTCTGGCAGAAGCAGACATCCAAACAGGAGAACAGTATTCCAGTAAAGGAAGAACAAAATCTCTGGCAGAAGCAGACATCCAAACAGGAGAACAGTATTCCAGTAAAGGAAGAACAAAATCTCTGGCAGAAGCAGACATCCAAACAGGAGAACAGTATTCCAGTAAAGGAAGAACAAAACAAAATCCAAACTCTGGCAGAAGCAGACATCCAAACAGGAGAACAGTATTCCAGTAAAGGAAGAACAAAATCTCTGGCAGCAGACATCCAAAAGCAGACATCCAAACAGGAGAACAGGAGAAGTATTCCAGTAAAGGAAGAACAAAATCTCTGGCAGAAGCAGACATCCAAACAGGAGAACAGTATTCCAGTAAAGGAAGAACAAAATCTCTGGCAGAAGCAGACATCCAAACAGGATAACAGTATTCTAGTGAAGGAAGAACAAAATCTCTGGCAGAAGCAGACATCCAAACAGAACAGTATTCCAGTAAAGGAAGAACAAAATCTCTGGCAGAAGCAGACATCTAAACAGAACAGTATTCCAGTAAAGGAAGAACAGTCCAAACACAGAGAACAGTAAAGGAAGAACAAAATCTCTGGCAGAAGCAGATATCCAAACAGGAGAACAGTATTCTAGTAAAGGAAGAACAAAATCTCTGGCAGAAGCAGACATCCAAACAGGAGAACAGTATTCCAGTAAAGGGAGAACAAAACCTCTGGCAGAAGCAGACATCCAAACAGGAGAACAGTATTCTAGTAAAGGAAGAACAAAATCTCTGGCTTAAGCAGACATCCAAGCAGAACAGTATTCCAGTAAAGGAAGAACAAAATCTCTGGCAGAAGCAGACATCCAAACAGGAGAACAGCATTCCAGTAAGGGAAGAACAAAATCTCTGGCAGAATCAGACATCCAAACAGGAGAACAGTATTCCAGTAAAGGGAGAACAAAATCTCTGGCAGAAGCAGACATCCAAACAGGAGAACAGTATTCCAGTGAAGGAAGTACAAATGACCTAAAACAGGTTGCATTGATTTTATCACTTTTTTAAGTATACGAGACCTTACGAACAGTACCTAACTTTCGTGCGGCATTGGCTGAAACTTCTTTAGATGTTTCTCGAAAGTTAGACGCGAATCAAAAGTTACACCTAGAATTGTTAAAAGTTCAGACTCATTCAACAGTTCCATCTACCTGAAGGATTGGATTGGGTGGGAAATCTGTGCGAGATCAGCTAATCAGTAGTGTTAGCTTGAATACAACTACTTATGATAACAGGAGACTTGTAAACCTCTTGGGAGAATGATAATTGAAGGATAAGCTATTGCTACGTAACATAACTCCTTACTAAGGATTTTCAATCGAAAAATATGGTGGTTATTCTCTATCACTTGCCCACAATTGGGTTTATCTGTTGATGGTAACCAGATTAATTAAGTTGCTCATTTTTCTGATTGGCTTATTTTTTTGGAAACAGGTTTAGTTGTCAGTTTCGTGCTTTTTCAAGAAATAAATTGATGGAATACATTTTCATTATTCTGCCAAACTATTTTCCCCCCTCTCTTCCTTCCAAACGAATTGGCCGTGTTTATTTGATTCCGAAAGAATTTAAAAGATAAACCGATGCTTCATTAATGTTTAAATTGAAAATAACGTCCAATGTTATTGTCACTGAATAGTGACATTCATTGGCCTTTTCATAATGGGTTGTTTTGCAAATTTCCATTAATATTTAAATGTGGTCGGTGATGAGCGCCGGTTATTATGGATATGGAGTAGGCCGGGTGGTATTAATGAAAGTTAAATTGAACTGAAAATCACATTTCGAAACGGTAATGATTCTAATTGTACGACATCTGATGTTCAGTTATGGGGTTTGGGATTTTTATTGAATGTGCTTGTGGTGGGGATTTCCATTCCACGCGATTTAAAAGTTTGGATGTTGTCGGAGTAGTGGATTCGTATTAGCTGGGATGTTTTTGCTTTTAATGCAGTAGTTATGCGTGTAAACACCTTTTTCACCTTTATAGGAATATATACACGATGTATGACACTAGCGGATCCAGAAAAATTTCGTTGGGGGGGAACCAATTTTATATACATACACACATACACATGCATACATACATACATATACAGTTTAATATATATGTATATACATATTGTGTATTATTTCTATCATAGGTTTTTTATTTGTTCCTATTTTTACATTTCTCATATATGTTATTATGATCTAAATCTTCAATAGGAATATACTGTATATACGATGTATGACACTAGCGGGACCAGAAAAATTTCAGGGGAACATACAATTTACATACATTTACATATATATATATATATATATATATATATATATATATATATATATATATATATATATATATATATGTATGTATGTATATACATACTGTATATTATTTCTATAGTAGGTTTTTAATTTTTTCCCATTTTTACATTTCTCATTTATGTTGTTATTATCTAAATCTTCAATATTATTATTTTGTCAATATTTTTCATGGGGGGGCACGTGCCCAGGTGCCACCCCCCTGGATCCGCTAGCGATGTATGATGAGGAGACAAGAGACGATACTCACAAGTACTAAAGAGAATTAAGTATCGGTCAAATGCGAAATACTGCAGCTCGAAAAAGGACAGAAGTAAAACTGATGCAAGAAAAGTGAGGTCGTCATTATATTCAAAATTAGGAAAATAAGTTTTTTCAGCTTAATCTTCATTTACACATTGCCCACCCTATGAGACAAACGACCTAATACCGATGGCCTCGTGTAAATGGTGTATAGATAATGAATAGAATGGATATGGAAAAGATCGACGCTTTCGTAAAGAAAGAAGATTTATTTTCAGCAGCGTGAGCACCTAAAGAGGACGCCATAGAGAAACAGTTACTGAACTATTCCAGACACGTCGTTATCGTCATAAACTCTGCATTACCCGACACATTCGCCCGTCCCACGAGGTCATGGCAGAATCCAAGTCTAGACATGGGCTGTCAGACTCCTTGATACCATATATTATGAAACGAGCTTGATTGGGCACGCTACGCTGTGGTGGAACCCGGCGCTGCCCGTCATGTCACGCCTACCCGCCCGACAAACAGGTTTGCAGGACAAACACGTTTGCAGGAGGAGAGTGGATGTGTCATGTCTTCTCTACCCTTTCGATTCCCTTACCTACCCCGCCCCCACCTTGGGCGGACAAACAGGTTTGTAGGAGGAGGGTGGATGTGTCATTTCTTCTCTATCCCGATCCCCTACCTACCCCGCCCCCACCTGGGGCGGATAAACAGGTTTGCAGGCGAGGGTGGATGTGTTATGTCTCCCTCTACCCTCCCGATCCCCTACCTATCACCCCGCTAACCTGGGCCAGACGAACAAGGTCAACTCGGATTTCATTATTCTAGAAGATAACCTTCCTCGTTTTACAACATTATTAAATGCTATAAAAAAATTATACAGCAACGATTCAGTACTGTGGGATAAATGTATTGGGTCTTAGTGTATTTTCGGGTATTAAGGACGTGCCGTGAATTGTAGCCGGCATGTTATATAGATTATAAGTTCTTTTTTTTTACTTTGTGATGGAATATGAAATTCCAGGAAGGAATTGCCAAGTCCCGGGAGTTTATCCCATGATCTAGATTGTCCTATAAATTGTGATGTGGAAGTGACAGTACGGCTCATTTCATGTCACTTTCTTGATGAAATACTCCCGAATTCCACGTATTTATGATTATATTATGGAGAGACGTTCACTTTGAAGGTCTGTTCAGTGTCATCTAAAGGGAATTCTGCTGCAAATCTTTCCTTATTTCATAAATTATCTATCGGTACCCAGATTTAAGAACTGATAAAAATAATAGCGTCGGTGTTTTATACCGTCGCGAAATAACTGAGAGTTTTTAGAACACAGTTTTTGTCTATCATAGAGGGCGACGGCGGGAGGTTGGGGGGGAGGGGGGGGGGGACTGGGCTAAAACACCTGATACAAAAACCATGCGCAGTATGTTGATATGTTTTTGCTGGGATTTTGCTCTCGCCTTCCACGCCATAACTAACACCTGTTTGAAAAGACTCAATCAATTTTGTCACTTAGAACGTTTAAAGGAGAAGAAGAATGGTTCAAACCACGGTATGGTAATATTAGGCAGCTTTTCCTTTTTTTTTTTTTAGCATTGTCTTTTATATTGTTGGGCCAATATGACGTCTCCTGAAATAACCGCAACACTAGAACATCATGTAACATTGAATATGTCTTTACGTAACAGTGAAGAGCCCACCAAAAGTTGAATCCCTCAAGAATATTAAAAATAGAAAGCGCGTGATATTCGAGGTTATTTCAGTAAGGTGACAGAAGCGAAGCAATATTGTTCTCCACATCCGCCGCCAAGTTCTAATTTCTGGGTCTAGTGTGCTCTCTCACTTTCGGTAATGGCAGCGGCAGCAGCTTCCAGGATATTGCGACCCTTGAACAGTGCCCTTCTTGAACTTCGTATTCCATTACGAAGTAAAACTTGAACATTTGTACGGGGCATCGGGTTTCCAAAGTGTTGCAGACTTGTGCACATGGGTGTTGTATAATAATGGGGTAATGCCAGGCACATTCGCCCGTCATAAGAGATCTTGTCAGATTCTGAGTCACAAAATGGCTGTAGAACTTCAGAATATGGACTCAGACTGTAGACAGATGTAATTACAAAATTCCCTGAGGTTTGAGAACTCGGGGGAAAGTCTGGACTAGCTATTCGAAGGTCGAAGGGGCCAACACAGTGCTTTAAGTGGTCAATTCTAACTCTTGAAATGGCTGTTCGTACTTCAAAATAGGAACTCAAAGGATAGACACATGTTATTACAAAATTTCCCGATGTTTGAGAACATAGGAAAAAGACCTTACTAGCTTTTCGTAATTACGTAAGGGTCAGCGCCGATGAAGAGGTCGAGAACGCATTGCTTGATGTACTGCAAAGAGGAACACAAATAAAAACAACAGAAAAAAACCATGAATCAATTATAAAAGAAACAACAAACATGAGGGGAGCTTTTCCAGCCATACATATTGTACTTTGAACAATAACAAAGGAACAACTCCATTTCTAAGAATATGGGGAAAGAAAACGATGAGCACTCCGAACTTGGAACTGAGAGTTGACTTCAAGAAGAAGAAGAAGATGATTGATTGATTGATTGATTGATTGTGGGTTATCTGGCGTCACAACTACCAGGGTCACCGACGCCGAATACTAAATGTGATCTTTTCACTTTTATAGTATGTTATAAAAATTAAAATTAAAATTCTGCTAAACAGAAGAAGAAGAAGAAGAAGAAGAGGAGGAGGAGGAGGAGGAGGAGGAGGAAACAGTCATTGACAAACGGAGAATGTTAAAGGAATGGTCGTATCGGATAGCAACGATATGCGAGAAGCCTATAATGGCACTGGGTTCAAATTGAGCCCAAAGGCCAAGAAAGCTAAATCTGTGCTCCAGTTTGTAAGAAAAACTAATGGGAAACAAGACGCGGTTAATATTAGAACTCCTAACATAACTCCTAAACGTCAGGAACAGGAGAAGGGGAGATTTACCCATATTCGGAATTACGTCCGGAAGATGCAAAGTGATGTAGACAAGATAAGGAAATATATCTCTGACCTAGATTTTTGAACGACATACTTTATCATACCCAACTAGAAGTATAACGGACTTGAAACAATGATGGGGAGGATTTAGAGTCGATAAATAAACCAAGAAGGAAGGATCGAAGTAGAATCGCTCAAAATGGCAGCATGCCACTGTGATCATTGCTCTGGAGAACTCAAGACTTTCAGTTGTTTATTTACCTTATTGTCAGGTCACCTTGGCTCTGTTTAGTCTTTGGACATACGGGGATCAGATGCTAATTAAACGGAATTAGGGAAATTAGTTATGATGGCAAGGGATCAACAGAAGAACCAGAGAATTACCGAGTTTCACAGAGGAAGTGGTAAAATTGCCGGTCAGATAACTGTTAACAGGCAACCTAAGAAGAAGAGGGATTTGTGAGTGGTGCCCGAAATATTTGACTTAGAGAAGGGAAATCTTGACGAAGCAAATACACTGATTTTTCGGACGAAATAAATCTGTTATTGGCATAACGGAAAGAACTTGCGAAATTTAAATAAGACATCGAGTTTTTGAAAGCAAATTGAGCAATTTATACAGTGCTATCTCTCCAAGACTTGTCTGATGGTGCAATACGATTTCTCCAAGACATTCTTGAGATAACCCAAACACTCAAATTATAGAAAATTGAGGCATTGAGTTTTGAAAGTAAATCTTGAAATAAAACTACATCTTCTGTCAAGGG
>NC_089767.1:27269508-27314508 GCF_040412425.1 Macrobrachium rosenbergii | reverse complement strand
CTCACTGGTAAAAACATCAATTGATGGAGGGGTTACGTTCTTAAGAATCTTTTTGGCCATACGACCTCAAAATAACAATAAACCTTTCCACTCTTCCAGCTTCCGTCTTTGCCTTTCCTCTCTTCTGCATATTCAAGTCAGTGGCGCGCTCTATCGACCCAAAACGGCATTCACTCCAAACAGCATCTCTTCACCTGCCTCTTTTATTCTGAGTTCCATTTGCTGATTAACCTTTATCCTTGCGTGTACGGCATTTCCTGTTGAACAGCTTCATCTTCTTCATAGAAAAGTTGCTCCCTAACCTTATTTGTTACGGCATTTCCTCTCTCTCTCTCTCTCTCTCTCTCTCTCTCTCTCTCTCTCTCTCTCTCTCTCTCTCTCTCTATCTTATATATATAATATATATATATATATATATATATATATATATATATATATATATATATATATATATATTTATATATATATATATCTCTTAATTGTATGGTTTTGTTTTTTTGTTATGTGTTTGTGTACATTTATGTGGTGCATGTGAGTTTGTGTGCGTTTTTTGCCAGTGCGGATCGATATTAATTGTATAGGTTGCAGAGAGAATACATCCTTTGTTGTCCTGATATTTACTTATAACCATTTTCAGTGCTTGTCGCAATTACTTAAAAGAAATACTCATATTTTATTCAAAGTAAAGTAATATTAATAACAGTTAGTAACCACCACGTATGTAAGAACAAATTTTAATTCCCGTTCATTTAGTATTTTGTGTACATTTCCAGATGTTGAGTTACAATTTCCATTGCATTTTTTATTACATGAATAATGAATAGACTTTTAGTGCTTGCTTTCAAATGACGCCATCGCGCCAGGTAATAGACGTACAACGAATATCATACGGTCGTGAATTTAAATCTGGAACTGAATAATAAAAACTTAAATGCCCAGAGACTTTTTATTTTGTGATTCTGCTTTTTGTTTTCGAGTAGTTTTAATATAAAACATTTTTTATTTAATTTTTTTTTTTTTTTTTTTTTTTTGTCAAATGCCAAGGCATAAATATTGAAAGGAAAAAAATCTCCCCCACATTTGTCGTATAATGAGTTTAGGTAATTGGTATAATTATCTCTAAATAAGAGTACCTAATAGCCGATCTGAGAATTTTGGGCATGTGAGTTTAATTATTAGGAAGCCATTTTGTCTGGCATTTTCAGTGCTTGAGTAAAATATCAGGTATGTAAGTCTATTCCATTTAGTATTTTGGATGAGAATAATTTGCATTTTTTTTATGATTCAGCTGTTCACGCCAGGAGGTATTTCACGAATTTGGAACTGAATAATAAAAACTTGAAGACTTTTGTTTTTGATTTTTTTTTTTTTTTGTCAAATGCCAAGGCATATTGAAGAATGATGGTAATTTCAGTAATGAATTGGGCTAATTAGGAAGCCATTTTGTGGCACGCCGAGTAAAATTCTCTGCTATTATTTGTTTTTATTAGCTGTTCAAGGAGGGATTTATATGGGTGTTTTTATTATTGAAGAATATTATTATTAGTTATTTTTATTATTATTATTTATTATTATTATTATTATTATTATTATTATTAAGTAGGACTCTTTGTTATTATTATTATTATTATTATTATTATTATTATTATTATTATTATTATTATTATTATTATTATTATTATTATTATTATTGTGTAAAATCAGTCCCACGGATGCTGCCATTCTTTAAAAAAAAAATTGCCTTAGCATTGGACAATTTTCTGCATTAATGTGTATAAACATAAACTTTAAATGATTGCAATTTGCAAATCAGTTATAAGTTGGTATGATAACTATTATTATTGTTGTTTTTGCTATTATTGCTGCTGTTTTTGTAGTCATTTTTATTTTGTCTCTCTTACCATCAGTCCTCTTAATTGCTGGGTATTTCTTCATTACCTTGACCCTGTGAAATCGCACAAGAAAAAAACAGAGAAATAAAATAGGATTTGCAAAGCTTATTCTCCAACACCTACTTTTCCAGAGTCAATATTTGACACGGAGCCCAACGCCCAGTGCCATAAATGTTGCTGACGTATACCCAGTGGGCATGCAACCACACCCCCGAAATCCTTTCTTGGTAGTAAATGACATCTCTGGAATTATGCAGTGATTTTTTTTTCTTTTCAATTCGCTATATCGTAAATCCTGCTAAGAACTTTTAGGACTTCGTAAATATTTTCCTACGGTTGCTGATTGTAATTAAGATTACGGTGATATGTTTTAAATGCTTTCTTTAAATGGGTAATCATTTTTTTTTTATTTCAATTCAGGATGCATGCCTGGACTGTTTTTGGTTTTCTGTAATGGAAAACTATTCTGCCAGCTTTGTTTGTCCGTCTGCCCTCAGATCTTAAAAACTACTGAGGCTAGAGGGCTGCAAATTGGTATGTTGATCATCCACCCTCCAGTCATCAAACATACCAAATTGCATCCCTCTAGCTTCAGTAGTTTTTATTTTATTTAAGGTTAAAGTTAACCATGATCGTACGTCTGGCATTGCTATAGGACATGCCACTACCGGCCGTGGCTGAAAATTTCCTGGGCCGCGGCTCATACAGCATTATACGCTGTACAAAAAACTCGATTGCGCCAAAGAGACTTCGGCGCTATTTTAATTATTATTGTCGGTGGATTTTATCGATTTTACTAATTCTCCTATAAATTCTCTTTATAGTTTTCTATATATATATATATATATATATATATATATATATATATATATATATATATATATATATATATATATATATATTTTTTTTTTTTTTTTTTTTTTTTTTTTTCAAACAATTCATAAGGGTGTTTTACTTCCTGTCTGTTAAAGATATCGATATAATTCTATAGGAAAAACAAACGCTGAACAGATATTTTTTTGAAGTTTAGAGTCTCCTGCTGATATAGCAGTGGAGAAATAGAAATAAAAAAATAGCGTTTGATCTTCACATTAAACTAAATTGCTCATGTATTTTTATGAATGACCATTTTTGTGCGCAGTTTAACTCGGGAAATGGGAATGAATGGATAATGTAACTTCCTCTTTCACTTTTAAAACCTATTCTAGATTATTTTCATTGTATTACTATCATTTCGATAAAATATCATTTTCAGTGAATAAAAGGTATAACATTCTCTCTCTCTCTCTCTCTCTCTCTCTCTCTCTCTCTCTCTCTCTCTCTCTCTCTCTCTCTCTCTCTCTCTCTCTAAGGTTATCTATGCCATTGGCCAAACCCATTTTATTTAATCCGCTTTGAACACCTCCATCATCCTTTCACTTTGGTCAAAATAAGTTATTATATATATATATATATATATATATATATATATACATACATATATATATATATATACATACATCATACATAGATATATATATATATATATATATATATATATATATATATATATATATATATATATATATATATATATATATATATCTTGGTTTCTTTTTTTACAAGATTAATCAGGCATATTTGCTTTCAAACATACACTTTTTAAATGTAAAGTGGAACCTCTGGTTATGCACTATTTCCTTTCAAAAAACGCTTTAGCTTTCTGCAGTCTCCTGAGCTCATCAGGAATAATATGTAGTTGGTCTCTTTAGGCAATGGTAATGTTAAAGAGAGCTCGTTTTCCAAAATCTTTATTTTTCTCAACATTCGGGTAAACCAGTTTCAATATCCAATCATCATCTTCGGTACCTGTAACAAAGTAAGCACATACTGTAGAACTGCAGTATGAACAAGTCGAATTTTATTTGTGGCATTCCCTGACTATAGCCAGTTTGTACAGGTATGCGCCTTTTTACCCCATGTATTTTATTATTTTATCTATTCTCAGATTGAGGCAATTTCGTTTTTTTTTTTTTTATCCGTGGAGAATCCGGGAATCGGCTTTCTAATTCCGGATTTTACGAAGCCTGTAAAAAACTGAAATCCCTCGAAGAAAAGAATTATTAGTCTGTAAGCTCGCCATAATTCTTGAGCAATGACGTCAGCTGTTTTTGATTAGCTCGCATATGCCATTGCACGTTTGGGATGACTTTCAAATGGCCGCTTATTACTTTACTTCATATTAGGCATTTCCCGGCGAAGGGTGTCATCTAGATTTTGTGTTTATTGGCTATTAGTGTTTTCCCCTAAGAAATAGGTGTGACTGGTTATGTTCTTTAGTCTCGGTCCCCACTCCGTCAAAAAAAAAATATATATATATATATATATATATAAAAATATATATATATATATATATATATATATATATATATATATATATATATATATATATATATATATATATATATATATATATATATATATATATATATATATATATATATATATATATATATATATATATATATATATATGTATAATATATATAAGAACAGAACTCTGCAAGAACAGAACTTGAAGGCAATTCATTTTTTTAAGCATCACAAATCTTGTTATTGATTAGTTTGACTATCACTAAATATGAAAAGTTTTTGAAATCTTGAGGCAATCCTCGGATACCTTTTCCAAATACTATGAAATGTTATGGCAAATTCTTTTACTGAATTGAACACCTGGGATTCAGAGGCTTGAACATCCTGCCCTCACTTCATTAACTTTTAGCTCTTTCATTTCCATTCGATAAATATTTGTAAAATCAGTGTTATTTTGCAGCACCCAGAATCATCATCCGTGGTCAGTTTTGTTCCCAATACTCTTAATCTCCTTTGAGGTGTTGCCATATCTCTCATCCACCGCATGATTAGCGTCTTTTTTTAACTGTTAAGGTTACAATCCCCTGTTCTGTGATTTCCGGGACATTTGCCGCAGCAAGAATCAATCATACTTTCTAATTTCTGTTCTATGTGACTTTACCTTTGCTACCCTTTTTCCTGTGTAGGGCTAAGGTTCTGCCCTCTGGTTTCTCAGTTTATCTTTAGGAATGAGGTTGCCAGCTCCACCCTATTTTCTTGGCTCCAGTAGACACTGGTACCGTGTATTTGTGTATGTCTACTCGTGTTCATATATGTATTGTATATATATATATATATATATATATATATATATATATATATATATATATATATATATATATATATATATATATATATAGCTTATTGCTTCCTTTATATGTATTCGTAACTATGCAGCTTGATAAGTAAATGTGTAGTTTCAGTTACTGTTAGAGGATCTTCGTGGGTCTCTGACCTTAGTGGCTTCAGAAGCTGGTCCTACAGACCTACAATTCACAAAGGATTCTGCGGCCTCTTTATAGAAAAAGACTTTTATATTGAGGTTCTTCCATTTTCTTTTTAAACTTTGGAAATACCCTTTTCAGTAGTTTTCTCCTACTTCTCGTAAAGTTTTTGTTCCGTTCATATTACAGAAATGACATTATTAGCACAAAGCTCTTTTAATCAATAGAGAACAAGTGAACAACCCAGGTAAACAAGGTGGCCTTGCCGGGTCATTCTCTTGGGGTAAAAGATTACCAGAGTTGTGAAGACAAAAGTTTGATTATGGCTTTCTGAAAGTCGAGGAAAGGGGCTTTTGAAAGTTTGCAGAAGTTGAGGGGATTAATGTTTAAAGTTTTATTTGAGAGTTAATTGACGTTGTCTTGAGTAAGATATGGGGTATAATTTTTTTTGCTTTTATTGTAGTTTTTTTTTTTTTTTTTTTAATACTTTGGGTGGTCATGTCCATTCATCGAGGATATTGTTTGGTATAGGCATCACCAATTTATGTGAAGATGAGTTATCCAGTCGTTAAGTATTAACTGACGAAATCATACCAGAACGTAAATTAGTAAATTACAGTGACTTATGCCTCAGTTAAGTCGCCCTCCTTCCTTGAAGTATGAGGACTGAAGATAGAGAAAGTTTTTTTTTTCCTCTCTGGATATTTTTCATCTGAACTTAAATTCTGCCTTACCTGATTTAGTAGTATTGGTATTTAAAAAAAAATACTGCTCTGTTTTTGTCGACAAAGTTCTAGTCAGGTTTCTGTATGGTCATACAACAAAAGGCCTTTGTGGTTGATGGCTAAAATTTTTAAAGAATGCCTCCCGAAATGCTACTGAGATCTTAAGAAGTTGAAATAGACCGGGAAACTTTCTTTGGAAGACTTAGAGAGGTGAACGACCCTGTAATGGAAGTAGCAACTTCATTTTAAACCATTTTTTCGTAGCTGAGGGAATTCTGGATGTGTTGCTTCGGTAAGATACTGAATTCAATATTCAGGTTCTGTTGAAATAAAACAAAACAGCATTAAGTAAGGAGTCTTATGATTTCATCGAATCTATATTTTCCCTCATTATATCTCACAAAATTACGTCTGTGTCTTTTGTTCTTTCTCTGATTTATTTTTGAGCACTACATCCATACATGGACATCAGTTTTTAACACTCACTCTCCTCTGAGGCCACCATTTTCCCCATACTAATAATCTCGTATTGTTTATCCTAAAGAGTCATTTATTTATCGTTATGGACTTTAATCACTCAAAATATAGCTTTCTACACCTTGCAAACTCATCACCAACAACATAGTAGATGTGTTTAATATCATCTTCGTGGTAATTGTACATTTTTTCTGTGAAATTTCAAACTCCCCAGTCGACTGGATAATAAATAACAAGCATTGTACATACACTTCATCACCCCTGACTAAACCCAAGATACTTTTCTACATAAGTTTTTCTATGTAATGTATTCTTAGTTAAACCCCAGCCTAGACCCGCAACAATCATCTAATATCCAGAATTGCAGTTCACTAATTACTTCAACACAGACATATTAGACTGTAAAGGAAAGGCTCCCATACAGCTCTGGTCTAGTTCACAGATTAATAACAATTCTTTACACATCGTCCTCTTTGCTAATCAGAATGACCCCGTTTGACCCAGTTCACGGCTCCTGACCCGAATTCCGTGCTTGATCTTTCGTCATTATCTGGTTGAAATACCAAATGGGCACCTGTCCTTTGAGGAACCCACACTCAAACATTTCTCGTGATTTCGAGCGAATTGTCAACTCGACCGCTGGCATTTAAAATGGCCTCGGAATGTTTGATATAAACTTTTTATTCTCGCTTTTAAGGTTATTCGGCTCAATTCATCATGGTGCCATTTCGATTTATGCCCGGACGTTTTTTTTTTTTAGAAGAATATTATGATTATGGATTGGCTTTATAAATCAGGCACTTTATTCTGCAACGAATTTCAGTTTTACTTTGATTTTGTGTCCAGAAAGTTATATGTGAAATGGCGTTTATTGTTCCTCCTGAATGCTGAGGGAGAGAGAGAGAGAGAATTTGTACTGTAACAGTTATTGATTTTCCTTGATATTTCAGTGATGGGTTTCCTACATTGTTACAACTTTTATTCTTTTTGGCATTTTTCTTCTGAAATTTATATGCATTTGTATCTGCATATCTGTACCGATAATTACATATCGCCTATACTGTATACCATATGTATTTTTTCATCGTTAAGCCTTATCCTTAACAGTGGGTGGATCCTGAGAAGAGACAAATCAAATATCAGTGAACTCACTAAGCATTAATTTCTAGAACATTAAGTTCTTTACGTATTTACACACAAGGTTCACCACACGTGCGTCGAACCCCCTCAGACACTGTGCCATACACCACTATCTTACAAGCTCTCCTCTTTTCCAGGGCTCTAAAGCCCTTCCTTTCCAATACTTCTTACACACACACACAGTCATTTTTAGATCTTCCTCTCCTCCACCTTCACTGTTTCCGGATTTTATACTTTTGCTCTCTCCAGCTTATAATCCTCTGTTCTCTGTGTATAATGTATAGAATTTTGTGTATCCTCTATTCTCTGTGTACGATATATAGAATTTTGTGTCGTCCTCTATTTTCTGAGTACGATATATAGAATTTTGTGTCGTCCTCTATTCTCTGTGTCCTCTATTCTCGATACGATAGAAATTTTTTGTGTATCCTCTATTTTGTGTGTGTATTCTCGATATATAGAATTTTTGTATTTTCTGTGGCGATATATGGATTAGTGATTATGACATACTACTGTGTCTATATATATATATATATATATATATATATATATATATATATATATATATATATATATGTATATATATACCTGTGTGTGTGTAAGTGTGTTTGCATGTATGTAAGTATGTTTGTATGTGTATAAAGAGGTGTATAAAGCAGCAAATGCTAAGACAGTTTCCTGTACTGTTGCTCATCCACGTTTTAGTAGGCAAAATAAGGTAATGATATTGGTAGTTGTTACACGCCAGCCCACCCCTTCTCAAGTAATCAGCTTAATGTTGAAAAAATATATACTAACAACAAACGTATATGGTGCTGCGAAACTAACTTGAGTCCAGTTAACGTAAAAGTCCAAACGAACTTGGAACCAAGTGAGCAAAATCCTCAGAATATTGAAAACATCGAAGTTAACTGGCAATGATAACAAACTTCGCCAATTGACTTCCTGAAGCAATATCGGAAGCAAAACTTCGATATTCGGCCTCAAATCCATTGCCATTTAAGACAATCTATATGCAGATTAGCTGTCGATGCTCGGACTGAAGGTCCACGTGATCGTCCAAAGATGCTGTTTGGAAGTAAAATGAGATTTTTGCTCTGGCGTGTGATTATTATTATTATTATTATTATTATTATTATTATTATTATTATTATTATTATTATTATTATTATTATTATTATGTTAGAGAATCTTGTTACAGATACTTTAACATTTTTGTACAAAAACCCCTTTTGGTTTTTCAACAGTTTGAACCACACGGATTCTGTTATTCATCCTAGCAGTGTCCCAGCGTTTGCTGCAATAATTAATTTAGTCATGAATAATAACTTGAACACTGTTGCATTCAGGCACGCACACACACATACGTACATACACTCGTACAGACAAACATTACACACACACACACACACACACACACACACACACATATATATATATATATATATATATATATATATATATATATATATATATATATATATATATCGATTATAAATATTCTAAATACAAATACCTGAGTTCGACGGGGATTTGTAGGCGGGAGTCAGTATCTACTTATACCTCACCTGTTGGCCGTGTGGTTAAAACAGCGTCACTGTAGTCCTGAGTTCTTGTCTTCCGTGGTTCGAGCCCACGAGACGACGAATTTATTATCAACTAAAAAATTCCCCTTCGGATAACATATATGAAAATATATTATTTCCGAGGTAGAGCGAATTGGATATTAAAGGACGTTTGTAGCTTAATGCTTGTATATAAATCACGGTGATGTGATAAAAATTCATTCATAATATGGCTGCGTGCGACAAACACACTACATGGTTAGCATGGCAGAGGTGGGTTGATATCGATTCTAAATACAAATACCTGAGTTCGACGGGGATTTGTAGGTGGGAGTCAGTATCTACTTATACCTCACATGTTGGTCGTGTGGTTAAAACAGCGTCACTGTAGTCCTGAGCTCTTGTCTTCCGTGGTTCGAGCCCACAAGACGACGAACTTATTATCAACTAAAAAATTCCCCTTCGGGTAACATATATGAAAATATATTATTTTCGAGGTAGAGCGAATTGGGTATTAAAGGACGTTTGTAGCTTAATGCTTGTATTTGAATCACGGTGATGTGATAAAAAATTATATATATTCATATATATATATATATATATATATATATATATATATATATATATATATATATATATATATATATACTTGAAATCTTATAATGATAAATATATGCCAAGACCAGGAAGAATATTCTTTATTATACAAGCTTTCAGGTATAAAATATCATATGAAAAAAATGACAAGGATGAGAATCAATAAAATACAATAAAATGAATTGTCATAATAAATCTTCAGCAAAAATACTAACGATTAAGTAAATACAAACTGAAAAGGGTGAGACGTTTGATTCTCATTTGTATTGTTCATTTCGTTTATCGTTTTGAATTTTGTATGATTCTCTTTTATTATGTTTTCTTAGTATTAAATAAAATTATTAAAATTATCAACTGTATAATTATGGTGAGATACATCTTTAGGTTCTATATTTTTCATGCTTTTTAATGTTTTCTTAGGAATCAACTGTTTTAAGTAGCAATAAATCAGTCTATACAGTTCAGGAAGTTTGTTACATAACCATTAAAAGGGCTCAGATTCTTTGACAGTGTGATAAACGTACTTATAAGATATGTTATGAAAATTAAGATAGACAACATTAACTGTTTCTTTTTCACTCGGACACATTCTTTTTTTTTTTCTTTTTTTGAGATTCGCTTATTAATGATGAAACTCTCGTAAAAGGACTGTCTTTGGTGAAGAAAAAATTATACGTTACCGAATCGGGAAGATATCACAATATACATGCGTATTTACGATATGCGAATCAGATACAAAGACATTCGGTTGAAAATGTATGGAATGTTTGGGATTTTGCCTCAGAAATTCATCTATGTTAGAGGACCCGGAAAAATATTCATTGTACTTTGAAGGTTCGGATTCTTTTTAGATCAGATGTTATATTTTGAAGCAATGTTTCGTAAGCAGTGATATTTTCATTTCCGTCATGAGATCACACTAGGAACAGTAACTGACGATTGTAAAACTCTGTACCATTTACAGTATTTTTTAGTCGCTGAAGTACTGCATTTCATTAGAAAAAGAATTTTTGTTAGAATGCGGAAGGAAAACATTGCTCATTTTTGGAGGGACGGCTGTCATTTTTTATCTACGAAAAAAACTTATGTTTGGAAACCGACACCAAAAATTATTTTGTTTTCATCACGAATTAAGTGCAGAATGGTGTCATTTCAATGTAATCTTGTCATTTATCTTATTTCCAGGGGCAGCAGTTAGGGAAATGCGTTAAACTTCAAGGATAGAACGCAATTATGCAAATTAAAACGTCAGTTTGGCAATCACACTCTGCATAGAATAACTCTAATACAGTTCAGTGAAGAGGAGGGCAGTAAATCACCAGGTTTGTGGGGGAACGAAAGCAGGTCGAACACAGAAAAACATTTCGGTTGCGATGGCCACAAACATTTTTCCCGTCATTAATTGGGGAAAATGTTGTAGTCACGCAAATCCATTTTCATTACATCAAATTCGGAAAGGGTGGTTTGGAAATCATATTTTCTCCTGCATATTTTATTCTGGACTGTGATGTCCTCGCTCTGCTGTGGTTAATTAAAATGACAGCTATTAAAATACTATATGGTTTCTATGTCTTTTTGATGATAAATACCCGAGTATCTTGAACACATTTAAAACTGTTACTTTTCATTTGAATTAACGAATGGACTTGATCCAGAACAACAGTACTATTGACTGATGTTCATGACGAAATTTAATACCATGAATCTACCCACACTGGAATAACAACAGATTACAGTCTCGCATGAAAAGCAAATCAAAGCTGTAACCACAGCAAATTACATTTGACAGTGATCCAAGGTTACCATATACAGATTGAATTTATATTTGGGTCAACATAAAATATATAAATTTTACCTGCTGGGATAACGTGCAAGTATAATTACGTGAGAGACAGAAAGATTTCTTCAGTCGGATACAGGATTCCATTATCAAAATCATTCCATTTCGAAATATTCCTCCAAGGACGAGGAAGGACTTTTAAGATTACCATCATCCCATCTCCTTCCTCCGCGGTTCGTTTCCCTTCGGAGGTCTTGCCTCTCTCCATGTCTGCCAATAACTGTTCTTCAGAACTTGTGTATCTTTTGTGTTCCTATCGTGTAGACTATAATGGTCTTGATTCCTCTCTCTCTCTCTCTCTCTCTCTCTCTCTCTCTCTCTCTCTCTCTCTCTCGGTTCTCTGGCTGTGAATATTTTTCCACAGCGGTACAAACAACTTAAGGGGAAACCATTTCCTTCCAGAGACAGGCAGCTGTGATTCTCCTAACTGTCAATGCATATAAACAATCGGTTTCCCTATTCAAAGACTTTCCTTTTCAGAAATGATTTTGGTCCGTCCATTCATAGTCACTTTGCTTGCAAAACGCAAGCGTTTCCTTCCCTCCCATGACCAAGCGAAGGCAAAGTTATACATTTTGCATGCAAGTGGTTTCTGGAATAGCATTCCGTTGTATCTCGCTTCCAGATTAACTACCTCCGCCAGTCGGGAAATACATTCATACGACTTGGAATTGAATATGGATCCGTTTTTGCGCGATTCCCTGGAGCCTCTGCAGAATTCACGTATTCATTACTTTAATTTGGGATTCATTCGCGACTTTTTTTTTCTCTGAGAAGGTGAGAATTCTCGTGTGGCACAGTTTTACATTACATACATACATATATATATATATATATATATATATATATATATATATATATATATATATATATATATATATATATATATATATATATATATATATATATATATATATATATATATATATATATATATATATATATATATATATATATATGTAAATGTGTACATATATAAATACATACATATATATATATATATATATATATATATATATATATATATATATATATATATATATATATATATATATATATGCATATATATATTCATAATATATATAGATATAGATGTATATGTAGATAGATAGATATAGTGAGCACGAACAGTCTGTCGGGTCCCCCTCCTCACGGTACGCCGTTCATTTCTTTTATGCTTACTCTCTGACCCCTCCTGGAAGTTAAAGTCCTTCCTTTCCAGTACCTCTCACGCCATCCATTCTGCCATTTCTTGGCCATTTTCTCTTCTTCCCTCCTTGCACTTTCGAATCATACACTTTTCTCCAGTCAGTCATCCGTTATTCCTTCTACGTGATAAACTATACTTCCACATAATCCTTTCACCTGCAGTATCATATTTATCACTTTTACGATACTCCACATTGAGAAACGATAAGCATAAAATGCAAAAACTTCAAAAAACTTTCATCATTTCCTAGCTTTGATATGGATGTCTTTTTTTATATAGTGTCAGTCACACTTGGCGGGCAAAAAATGTTGAATTGTCTACACCATACTGGTATTTTTCTTGTAACCATGGCATTTTTATCGTCTCCAATTCCTAAACTGATTGTTGATGTTAAAGAGATGAAACTTGATGTAGGGTAAAAAAGACATACTAGAATATTTGGACAGTGTAGCTGAAGTATCCATTTTTTTATCATTTTTATTGAAATGACAAAACTTTTAGTTTTGACGGTACACCGAACAATTCTGTTTTCAATTTTACATTCCCTGTAAGCACTTTATTAGGGTCAAAGGGATAGATCTGAGGAGGAAGCAAGATACTTGCTTTTAAAGCGTACTATAAACCTTATAAATTAAACATGCATTTTTCCCCAGGTCTTGGTGAAGGTTTTACTCGTAGAGGAGGACGACCTTCTGTTGCCTCAAATTTCATAGCTGATCTATACGACGTTTCTTTATGGAGCATGTTATACAGCCCTCCCAAACTCCAACTTACCTTTCTTTTGTAACTATTGAATCAATTTGCGATGTCTGGAAATTTTCAGTAATGGCTATCCTTAATATAAATGTTTGTATTGTGCCATTTACATGAAATAATACCAGACTTTTGGTATAAACACATCCCAAAAAGAGTATTATAATGTGTCGTGAGCTTACTGTTATATCTGTACCCATTTGGCTGAACAATTGCTATTATTAGCATCAGAACAAGAAAGAAAACGAAGTAGCTGATTTCAGCTTCATGTACACTATAAATTACATGTAAGTGATATTAAACTTGCTTACCATTTTCATTGATTAAAAGCTTATAAATAATATGACTTTTCCCCACCAACAAAAATTATGAAATCCCCAAATTTTGCGTTCATGCACCTATTAATTCCCATGAAGCCAGAGTAATACCCGAGTGCCATTTAGGTTTAAAACGAAATTGGCTTGTTAAAAGTTTTGAGGACGACGCATCCTCTTTACTTTCGGCAAGGAAAATGGCATGAAAGCCCCAGCCTTTATATATGTATATGTATGTGTATGTGTATGTGTATTTGTCGAAAGGAGACCGGAGGGGGTAGAGGTAGGGGTAGGCGGGGGTGGGGGGTGGGTTGCTGGCATGAGCTTTTTACTTCCGTCAGCGAATACTCCGTCTTTTCTCAAGGAAGTCTTGGATATCCTATTTGCATACTGGGTCTTCGGTAGTGGTAAGAGCGGGCAGATATTCTTGAAACTGATGTATTCATGTCAGAACCCTTTGGAAGTCGCTGCTGGTAGCATCCCCTCCCCACTTCCTCTCTCTCTCTCTCTCTCTCTCTCTCTCTCTCTCTCTCTCTCTCTCTCTCTCTCTCTCGTTTTGTCATCTGTAGAGAGTAGCATTTCTTACATATGCAGATTTGGGTAATGAGGAACCACGTCCATAATCAAAGTAACAAATTAGTGTAGACTCTGCCCGACAGATTTGATGTGGTTTTGAGTTAGGCTTTCCTCTCGAGCTTAATAAAAGTGGGATTTTACCGCTTTAACCTATTTTGGTGACCTGCTTGGCATCGTGCCTGGTTTACTAATTCTCGGCTAGGAAACTCGTCGTAAAGTATCTTTTACGGAGTCTTTAATGAAGTGTGGGTTGCGTTTCCAGGTTGGTAAATTGTCCCCAGAAATAGCACGGTTATCCTTGGCAACTGTTTTACAGTAGAAGCGCGGTATGCACTGGATTAGGTAAGGGCCGGAAAATATTTCTCTCGTCGATAGTTTTTATAAAAAAGATATTTTTGCGCTCCAGCATAAGAAAAAAAAAACGGGGGGGCGGGGGCGGGTTTGGTTTCAGAATTGTAAAGGATGGAGAGTTGGGTTTCGTCTCTAAGGATTGTGAAGTTCTGAAGGAATCGAAATAGAATTGCCAACATTCCAAAAGCTGGAAGCAGAAGAAAAGAAAAGCAAACTATTTCTTTGTGAAATACTATGACCTCGATAGCGGCAAATTCCTATTTCACCTTTGATCTCTAAATTTGACCTTGACCATACTGTACTTCAGCTTATCACTGGATTGTACACGCCAGATGTGAAGTTTGTGTGTCATATAAGTAGTTCAAAAGTCACTGTTCAAGTTATATTTCTACCAACGAGACAAAACAAACATAGTTATCTGGTGTTATTTTCCTTGACCTCACTCTTCGCTTATTTTCCTTGACCTCACTCTTCGCCGCATCTTCAGTTGTGAAGCTTGCTTCCACATATGTGCAAGTACTGTGGCCAAGGTGAGATTCCCTTAAATCTGACCTTAACTTTGACCCTTAGATCCACCACTCAAAGGTTTGAATTCCCCTTACCCATAGGTGGGAGGCGTATTATGTTTAAAATTATTGTCCTTAGATAAATCAGTATCATAGTGTTTTGGAAGCTTGAACTTTAAATGACGAGCTGACATACAGGCAGAGAGTGGTCATGCAAACGATCAGACAGACTGACATGTCAAGTAACTGACCTGTCAGTCTGTCTTATTGTATGTATGACCACCCTCCGGGTCTAGTAACTGACCTGTCAGTCTGTCTGATTGTATGTATGACCACCCTCCGGGTCTAGTGGCTGACCTGCCAGTCTGTCTGATTGTACGCATGACCACCCTCCGGGTCTAGTAACTGACCTGTCAGTCTGTCTGATTGTACGTATGACCACCTTCCGGGTCTAGTAACTGACCTGTCAGTCTGTCTGGTTGTATGTATGAACACGCTCCGGGTCTGGTAACTGATCCTGATACAAAATAACGAAAGTCCTCGTTCTTCATCTTTTCTTCATTCATTCATGTCTTTAAATGACAAGCGTTTCCAAAACGCAGGAGGAAATGGTGAAAAGAAGAGGCCACTGTTAATACTAACTGCATTTCACATCTGGTACAAGAACCTCATTCGAGTTGGGGTTAAAGAATATGGTCCTTTTCGTGTTATCTGGGTATCTTTAATTTTTGGTGCGTGTGAATTCTGTTCGTTATTTGATGAACAGATTCTCAGAGATTGAATTCTGTTCGTTATTTAATGAACAGATTGCGAGAGACTGAATTCTGCTCGTTATTTGATGAATAAATTCTCAGAGATTGAATTCTGTTCGTTATTTGATGAACTGATTCTCAGAGATTGAACTCTCTTCGTTATTTGATGAACTGATTCTCAGAGATTGAATTCTGTTCGTTATTTGATGAACAGATTCTCAGAGACTGAATTTTGTTCGTTATTTGATGAACTGATTCTGAGAGACTGAATTTGTTGTTATTTATTTGATTCTCAGAACTGATTCGTTATTTGATGACTGACTGAATTTCTCTTCGTTATTTGATGAACTGATTCTCAGAGATTGAATTCTGTTCGTTATTTGATGAACAGATTCTCAGAGACTGAATTCTGTTCGTTATTTGATGAACAGATTCTGAGAGACTGAATTCTGTTCGTTATTTGATGAACTGATTCTCAGGGACTGAATTCTGTTCGTTATTTGATGAACTGATTCTCAGAGATTGAACTCTCTTCGTTATTTGATGAACTGATTCTCAGAGATTGAATTCTGTTCGTTATTTGATGAACAGATTCTCAGAGACTGAATTCTGTTCGTTATTTGATGAACTGATTCTCAGAGACTGAATTCTGTTCGTTATTTGATGAATTGATAATCAGAGACTGAATTCTGTTCGTTATTTGATGAACTGATTCTCAGAGATTGAACTCTCTTCGTTATTTGATGAACTGATTCTCAGAGATTGAATTCTGTTCGTTATTTGATGAACAGATTCTCAGAGACTGAATTCTGTTCGTTATTTGATGAACAGATTCTCAGAGACTGAATTCTGTTCGTTATTTGATGAACTGATTCTCGGGGACTGAATTCTGTTCGTTATTTGATGAACTGATTCTCAGAGATTGAACTCTCTTCGTTATTTGATGAACTGATTCTCAGAGATTGAATTCTGTTTTGTTATTTGATGAGCTGATTCTCAGAGACTGAATTCTGTTCGTTATTTAATGAACTAATTCTCAGAGACTGAATTCTGTTCGTTATTTGATGAACTGATTCTCAGAGACTGAATTCTGTTCGTTATTTGATGAACTGATTCTCAGAGATTGAACTCTCTTCGTTATTTGATGAACTGATTCTCAGAGATTGAATTCTGTTCGTTATTTGATGAACAGATTCTCAGAGACTGAATTCTGTTCGTTATTTGATCAACTGATTCTCAGAGACTGAATTCTGTTCGTTATTTGAGGTTTAAGTAAAATGTCTGTTAGTTTGCCTTAAGTATAGAGTACAGAAAATAATTCTTTTCAAGTTCCTTTGTTTCCTTTCTTACCCATCTCGTTTTTCCTCACCCCTAATCTAACTTAGTAAACAGCAGTTAAGCCATCCGCATCTTCATAGCGTTAGTTATTATTTAAGCAAATTACAAAGATTGAGACTATGCACACACTATATTTTGGATGTAACGTTGTTGGTCCTTTACTCTCAAGTCCGGTGACAATGCGAGAAAATGTATGGGACTTGAAAAACAGAGTTGTTAGTCAGCTACGCTGGGAGTAGCTAACTACATATTCATTACGGCATTAAAAATGGTGTGAATATTCAAATGAATATTGAATTAATTTCGCCTAACGCACTACGGTCGCATACGTTGGAGAAGAATAAGAGCTCTATAATTGACTTGAGTGAAAAGGGATGTATTCAGCAAAAATTAAAATCTGGAAGCGAGTAATTCTCTGAACAGGAGATGAGGGCACCCATGACATACTTCATTTAAGGTAGGATTGTTTCATGTCAGGACGTTTTCTTGAAAATGCTTTCGTTACAATGGCATTAAAAGGTCTTTGAGTTTAATGTACAAACATTTGCGTAGTTACATTAGACTAACATGATGCGAGTATCTTTTTTCTTACGTACTGTGGATGTCATTTAAAAATGGCGTATAGAATTATGATGGTAGAGAGGCGCGTTATGCAAAATCAAGTGGGATGGGATAGTATGAACCGAAATGCTTTAAATACAGCAGGATTTTTAGGAATATGTATGTCGATTCTTCTCTGCCTTCGTTAAGAACAAATACAAATTCTGCGAGAAAATGGAAAAGTTATGTACTAATTGTTATAATGACTTTGCCTGTTGATGTTTCTTTTGTATCTATAAATCCTTTTTACTTTCACGCAGCACCATATTCTTAACCTTTTTTTTTTATTTTATGTAGGCAGTTTTTAATGAACACTTATCATTTTAGGTTAGGAAACGATTGCGTTAAAACCGATGCTTTTGACACCTGTATCACTTGTGTGAAAGTAAATTTTGACAGTCACTAAGAGACACTCGGCAGTATTTTCATATAAAAAAAATTAACATTCAACTTAACGAATTAAATAAGAAGTGCTGAATATTAGCATACAATTAACACTTTCTTTTCTCTATCCCCGTCAGCGCTCCATTATGGGGGTATTTCTATTCCACAATCTCGCTCTTATGTCTGGTGTCCTCGTTCTTCGTTCTTTCTCATTCTTTCAATCATTCGTGAGGTTTTAATTTTAATAGACTTGTAGTCTTAGTCTTAATACATCCTTAGCTCAGGATCGCTATGACACCAAACCATTCACCCTCCAGTCTACTAATGTAACACTTTTTTTGCGATCATTCATATATTAATCTTCAACACCTAGCGTACTGCTTTCTTATCAGTTCGCTTTATGTAGATCAATATATGCCATATAAAGCTTTTGGTCTTTACCTTCGAGTTTTATCTTTAGCACGGATGCCTCCAGAAGGTGTTACCCTTATTCTGAAGTAGTATTACTTTGACCTACCATAGTCGACTTGTTACCAGGTACTGAATTCACTAGCAAGGCCACCAAGGGAATAGCGTGTCTTAACGAAACAACAAAAACATGTGTTTGATATTAAAAAAAAAATTTACCTTTGTTCAATTGTGCTAAAGCACTTAACTTTTTATAATCAAGGTTGTGTATACTTTTACTCATAATTGTTGTATATGTGTATATATTATTTTTATCTTAATTTCTCACTCATTTTATCTGTACTTTCTTATACGATACAATTTAAAAGAATGCCCAGGCCATTGCAGGTGCTTTTAACATCACTTAACAACAGTCCTTGACGCAAAGTGAAGTTTTGCCTTCAGGCCATATTTTGCATTTACGTGGATTTTGTGGCTTCATGTGTTCATGCTTTCATCAGCAATCCTGGACTCTCTCTCTCTCTCTCTCTCTCTCTCTCTCTCTCTCTCTCTCTCTCTCTCTCCCCTGCATGTGTTCATCATCAATCCTAGAAACAAACTCTCTCTCTCTCTCTCCTACATGTGTTAATCGTCAACAAACTCTCTCTCTCTCTCTCTCTACATGTGTTAATCGTCAATCCTCTCTCTCTCTCTCTCTCTCTCTCCTCTGCGTGTGTTCATCGTCAATTCTAGAAACTCTCTCTCTCTCTCTCTCTCTCTCTCTCTCTCTCTCTCTCTCTCTCTCTCTCTCCTGTTTTCATCAGCAATCCTAGACTCTCTGTCTCTCACTCTCACATGCGTCTGATATAATGATTAAGAGTTGGTTCAATTAAGTTGTCATGTGATGAATTACCATCAAAAGTGTTGGAGCAAATTTCACGAATTCATTCGACGGAAGTAAAACGCTTTTGTTGGGAAAACTACCTCATTTTTCATATGTAGTTTTTTTTTTCATTGGTGGGGTTGGGTTAGGCAGGAGTTGGACCTTTTTTTTTTCATTTGCAGCAGCGGTGTCATCCCAGCTGCACTTAATGAATTTGGCGTCATTCGTATGGTGAATAGTTTCTGTTTCTCCTGGACGATTCAACATGCGCGATATTTTATATAAACAACAAAGTGATTCATTAGATTACAAGATATATTATATAATATATATATATATATATATATATATATATATATATAAATATGTATATATATATATATATATATATATATATATATATATATATATATATATATATATATATGTATATATATATATATATATATATATATATATATATATAAATATGTATATATATATATATATATATATATATATGTATATATGTATGTATATATATGTGTATATATATATATATATATATATATATATATATATATATATATATATATATATATATATATATATATATATATATATATATATATATATAAACATCATATGACATACATATATATATACATACATCCTCTGTATGTATATATATATATATATATATATACTTTTTGTCAATATATAGGTTAAGATATATATATATATATATATATATATATATATTATTATTATATATATATTATTTGTTGGTTGTATATTATACACAAACATCTGAAGGAAATTCTTATTCCTATGCGCACTTTTTTTGTTTAAGACCACGCATGTTATTCTTACTTCTCTTTGTTGGTTTTCATATCTAATTCTTATTCCTATGCTTTTGTTTTAACTCTCTCTCTCTCTCTCTCTCTCTCTTGTTATCGGCCGAATCTGATTTCTTCTAAGTGAATTTTTGTGTTTTCCCTCTTGTGTTTTCCCCCCTTGATAGACAGATGGGTGATGCATTAGATGAAACTCGGTCTTGCTGCATCATTTCATTCATGAGCGAAATCGTGAGCATTTGGTTCACGGTGTGTATCTTCCAATGCCTTTCTGACCAGTTCTGTTTGTTTGGTTTATGATTGATTCCAGAATCTTCCTTCCGTGTGGACAGATATAGATTTATAGTATGCCTAAATCTATATGACTCACTTCAGTTAATGTAATAACCAGATCTCAAAGGTAAACGAAGATCCATGTGATCGTTAAGCCACACTCAATAGATCTGTTTGGGTTCTGCTAATCCTTCCGATAGGGGAATACCAGTTTTTCACAGAAATTTAATCAGTTTCCGCTTCGTAACTGGTAAAGGGCGGATTTTGTTTTCATTTTATTTTGATATACGTTAATAACTAGCTCCCCGTGGTTATTGAATATTATTACGATCTCGCTTTTCGAGATCGTCAGGTTCTTTAAAAAAAAAAAAAACAAGCAATTGGGCTGTAATGACTGACGAGAGGTGACAAACAAAGGAGGGAGGAGAACTAAACCAAAAAGTTACCTTAAAATTAATTTATTTACAGTAAGTTATGTACATATTAACAGTCGAGTCAGGTTCAATTTAAAATTAGCATTACAAAAATGAATTAATTACTTAACAGGAGCAGCAACAATAAACTGGTCAGAAAAACATTACAAATACCGGGTCAAAAACATAATAAACATCAGCAGCACAAACACAAATGACCAGCACAATAATACATAAAACAAAAATAAGTGAAATCCTTAATACTGCAACACATTGTGCAGGACACCCAAACACTCGGGAAAAACGTGATACAGCAGAATTACAAAGGCAAAGGCAATCACCTGAAAAATATATATATACAGCCGGAGCTACATATGCCACCACAGACGAAGCTGCAACACAGGAACACTGCAGGACAACAAAGACAGAGCCGACACGACAACCATCTCGTCCTCAAGCACAGTGCTGACGTCCTCCTCCAGTACTGACGACCACGACAGAGCCGACACGGCAACCATCTCGTCCTCCAAGAAACGTACTGACGTCCTCCTCCATCTACGACGACCATGACAGAGCCGACACGGCAACCATCTCGTCCTCAAGAAACTCTCTGCTGCTCTGCTCTGCTGCCAGGACCTGACTCGCAGGTACGGATACCTGCTGCTGCTACTCCAGCTGGCTCGCTGCTGCCCTGGACCATCGGTCGTTCTGCCCTCCAGAACCTGGCTCGTTGCTGCTACGAACCTGACTTGTTGCTGCTACGAACCTGACTTGTTGCTGTTACGAACCTGACTTGTTGCGGCTACGAACCTGACTGACGAAGTCTGACGCCATCCAACAGACGTCAGCTCGCCAGAAAGAAAAACAAACAAAAACAAAGGAGGCAACAACCCACTAAGGGAACAATCGGCAAACGATTGTTCCTAACAAATATGGATACAAAAAACATTGGCTATCAGGTTGAAGTTTTTATTAAATCTTTACCTTAATAAATAGCTCCCTGTGGTTATTTAATATGGATAAAAAAAAAACATTGGCTATCAGGTTGAATTTTTTATTAAACCTTTACGTTAATAAATAGTTCCCCGTGTTTATTGAATATGAATAAAATAAGCATTGGCTATCACGTTGAAGTTTTTATTAACCCATTACGTTAATAAATAGCTCCCCGTGGTTATTGAATATGGATAAAAAAAAATTGGCTATCAGGTTGAAGTTTTTATTAACCCTTTACGTTTTAATAAATAGCTCCCGTGGTTATTGAATATGGATAAAAAAACATTGGCTATCAGGCTGAAGTTTTTATTAAACCTTTACGTTAATAAATAGCTCCCCGTGGTTATTGAATATGGATAAAAAAACATTGGCTATTAGGTTGAAGTTTTTATTAACCCCTTTTTTATTGTCGTATCAAATTTTGTTGACTTTCGCAATAACTCCCAGCACTTTCCTTTTATCCAACCCTTGAATTGCAGCCATGCAATCCTATTGCATTCTTAGATATACCTTGAGACCTTTCCACCCTTACGTCACTCAGATCTCTTCTATACTCCACTTTGGAAAACTCTTAAAAATACATGCACGCTGTCGACACAGATATGCAAACTCTATTTGCACATTTTATGAAGGTCTTTTCTATTAGTTTAAACTATTGTTTGGTCCCCTTCGCGTGTACTTGTTAACATTTGCCCTCTAAATTTTGGGAAAATTTCAGCTACCATACTATTTTTTTTAAACACTTCTCTCCACGAAAACCTTTGAATCCGATTATAAAGTTAATTAGGTAAATCTCCTTTTCAGTCCGGACTTCGAACTTGCATTATTGCAAAGTCAGCACTTTGTCTATTAGAGTAATGAGAATTTGAATCATCTTGTGGCATTTGTATAAACAGATTTCGTGAATGTACCTACTATATATGTACTATATATATATATATACACATATATATATGTATGTATGTACAGTATATATATATATATATATATATATATATATATATATATATATATATATATATATATGTGTGTATGTGTGTGTGTGTATATGTGTGTGTGTATGTGTGTGTATATATATATTACAGAATTACAGAATCACGAAATATGGAAAGTGATGAATACATAAATAAAGACAAAATCCGCGAAGGAAAGAGAAATAATGAAATGCTGCAAGACCTTTCGACTTATAGTCCTTTACTCAGCAGACTGAAGAAATATAAAAACAAATCTACAAAGAAAGCTCGTATAAATGACAGATGGGGATTACAAAGGAAAAAAATATATACCTGAAATCCAGCCCAACTGAAGAATTAGCAGACCTACCAAAACTGGGTTAATATCTAAGAGATTTTACAAAGGATTAGGCTCAAGAGCTCAGAAGCAGGGACAGGACAATTAAAAGATTAAGCAAGGAAAGTGACTGACCACCAGAAAATGTTATAAAAGTATAACTCAGTGATTCTCATTTAGGTAAACAATAAAAATTTTTACAAGGTGAACATTTTTACAAAAAATATATACATAGAAAAATATACGGGTACATAGAAAATATATATAAGGCAACTAATTTTTAATTAAGTTAATGATTTTATCTTTTAGGTCATTCTTGAACATTTTACTTATACAATCCTCATCACAAAAGCTGGTAAGTGGAATAGTATTGTAAATTTAGATAAAGCTGACTAAATATCACCTCTGCAAGCCCTACTGGATGATGATACGACTTAGAAAAAATTAGCAAAAAATCCCCTTGATCAAGTCATAAAAAATTTCAACATCACAGTGAAAAAATTCTTAAAGATAAAAAAGAACTAATTAATTGGTCAGTTGTCAGCAAAATTTCCCTCGTTACCTTACTTGTACGGATTAGTAAAAACGCACAAAGAAAATAATCTTATGCGGCTTATTATCAGTATCAGTACTTGAAACTATCTCCGATTCTCACATATGTAATTCTCTAGATTTAGTTGATAAATTAAACAAAATCACTTTTTACCCCACTGATAGATTCGTTATTCTTGATGTTTGTTCTCTTTTTACTAAAGTCCCTATAGATTCTATTTTAGAATATCGTAGTAATGAACTAATCCATCATGAATTACCTCATAAGGTAAGTCATATTATTTCATTCACTAGTTTGTGCATTTGTGATTGTAAGTTTATATTCAGTTATGAATTTTACCAACAAATATTTGGTATGGCAATAGGCAACACTTTATCCCCACTCCTCTCAAACTTGTATATGGAGTTCTTTGAAAAAGATATTTACCTTATATCATATATACTCCTTTAAAGTGGTATAGATGTGTTGACGATATTTTAGCTGTTTTGCCTGCTGGTATTGATGTAAATGATTTACTCTCTAATTTGAATAACCAGGTACCATCCATTAAGTTTACTTCAGAATTAGGAAAAGACAATTGCCTCCTTTTCTTATGTGTTTTAATACATAGAGAACCATTTCAATGCAAATTCAGTATTTATAGGAAACCAGCCAACAACTTAACTTATGTCCATTTTTATTCAGGCCATCACCTTAATATCAAAATATACATTTTTCTTATGTCCATTTTTATTCAGGCCATCACCTTAATATCAAAATATCCATTTTTTCTTCTATGTTTTTAAGAGCATTGCGCATTGTCAGTCCCCAGTATTTGTATCAAGAAATCGAATACAAAAGAAAAATAGGGACAGATTTATATTATCCTTCACATATACTAGATATTTGTTACAATAATACCCACAAAGAGTTTTATAATAAAAGTAACATGCGGAAAGAAACCCCTAAGAACGTTCTTAGCTTGCCTCATTTTAGTGATTTTGAGTCGTTGTTAAAATCATTTAATGTCAACTTCGTTTTTTCCTATAACAACACACTAAAAGGGATGTTAATAAAGAGAAAATAACTCTAAAGAAAACAACAACATATATGATATATAAAATTCCATGTTTGGACTGTCCCTCTCTTTACACAGCCAATCCAACAAGGATTTAGATGCACGGATTAAGCAGCATAAGTATTCTGTCAAAACTGGGCAAACATCCAATGCTATATTCATTCATTTAGGTGAAAACTCTCACAGGATAAATTGGACTGAAAGTTCAGTGATTGGCAGATTGAAAGATTTCTCTTCCCGAAATCTTTTAGAATCCGCTGTTATACAGCTTACTTCCAGTTGTAATTTTAATCTTTGCCCTGGCACGTGTTATTTGGACTTCTGTATAAGTAAAATGTTCAAGAATAACCTAAAAGATAAAATCACTGACTTAATTAAAAACTAGTTACTTTATATGTATTTTCTATGTATTTGTATGTTTAATATATTTTTTTTTTGTAAAAATGTTCACCTTGTAAAAAATTTTGTTTACCAAAATGAGAATTATTGAGTTGTACTTTTATTACATTTTTTGGTGGTCAGTCATCTTCCTCGTATAATCTTTTAATTGTCCTGTCCCTGCTTCTGAGCCCTTGAGCCTAATCCTTTGTAAAATCTCTTAGATATTAACCCTGTTTTGGTAGGTTTGCTAATTCTTCAGTGGTGTTGGATTCCAGGTACATATTTTTTCCTTTGTAATCCCCATCTGTCATTTATATAAGCTTTCTTCAGCCTGGTAAGGACTATAAGTCGAAAGGCCTTGCAGCACTCCATTGTCTCTCTTTCCTTCTTGGATTTTGTCTTTATACATATATATATATATATATATATATATATATATATATATATATATATATATATATATATATATATATATATATATTTGTGTATTATATATATAATATAGTATATATACATATATATGTATATGCAGACATATATATATATATATATATATATATATATATATATATATATATATATATATATATACACATATGTATATGTGTGTGTACAGTATATATATAATGTATATATGTATATACAGACATATATGTATGTGTATATATATACAGACACACATACATATATATATACATATTATGAAAATCTCATTATCTCATCACATGCATGAGCCCCTTTTGAATTCTTTACATTCACTCAAGCTTCAGTCTCTGAATCGGTCCTCGAATTCCTCCTTTTCTTCGGAGCGTATAAATTCCTGGGGCCCAGCCTGAATATATTACTGTTCATAAGTGGATCCATTAGAGAATACCCAATTCAACTTTGAGGGGAGGAGAGAAATCTCCCCGATCCATTCTTCTTCTTCTTCTTCTTTAGGCGCCTTAAGAAGAAAATTCCATTAATTTGTCCTCCCCGTGTGGGAGGAGACTCGGCGCCGGGACTCCGATATAAATCTCGAAAAATATCGGGAGTTTCAAGACGTAATTCGTGAGATCCCGATGACATTGTGATGTTTATCGCTCGGGGGATTTGAAATTAATTCTTCCGGCTTTAATCTCTTTTACTGCACTTCCTTTCATATTCTCTTTCTTCCAGCTTATTTTCCACCCTCTGCTAACAGTGGGTTCATAGTGCAACTGCGAGGTTTTCCGTCTGTTACACCTTTCAAATCTTTTACTGTCAGTTTCCGTTTCAGCGCTGAATAGGCCTCTTAGGTCCCAGTGCTTGGCCTTTGGCCTAAATTCTAAATTCAATTCAATTCAATTCAGGCTTCAATGTTATTGTTTGAAATGCTTTATTGACGTCCGGTTCCATTGCTTGCTTTGATTAGTTATGAGGAAATTATAATTTTTTGGCCGTTTACAAAACTTGACAAAACTATTTTTATAGCCAAAGCATGCAGTTAAGAATTCTTTGAGCAAATTAATCGTAGCATTTGGGAAATAAAATGTTTTTTTTTTTTCACCCAGATAATACATTTAATGTTTTTTTTTATTTATTCACAGTTACCTTAGTTAGTGTTACGAATTACTTCATTTTGCATTAAGAATTAATTTTTATTACAAGCATCTAATACTTGAATCTGAAATGTCATTTGCCGTTTTAGAATGTTTTTTTCTGTACACAATTACCATACAGGACAGATAAGTTCTTGTATAAAAAAACGGGAATATAAAGAAAAAAACAGGAATATACATAAAGCACGGGGCACAGTTTCACATGAAAAAAATCTAGTGGATCGAATTCTAAGATGAGAGAGAGAGAGAGAGAGAGAGAGAGAGAGAGAGAGAGAGAGAGAGAGAGAGAGAGAGAGAGAGAGAATGAACGCAGTCTCCTTCCATTTTCGTCATCACATTTCTCGGGCGAAAAGAAAAAGGAAAAAGATTAATGGAGGCAAGTACTATCCGTTGCCCCCTTGGAAGGAACTACACACAAACTTCTACAAGAAACAGAGGTGATTGATGTTGGGAATGCATTAACCCAAGTACCAGCTCACGCCCAGAGAACAAAAGGGGTCGCCTCCTACTTTTCTACTTCATTTTATCACGGCAGATGCTAAGGCTCGCACGGTGAAAAATTCACTTTATTTTTTTTCCCCCACCCTTATCCGGCATAATGCTAGGACAATGATTTCTCCCTCTCTTTCTCTCTCGTTTGTGTGTAATCTTCTGGTTTACCCAGTTACTATGTTCCACTCATTGTGTGTGTATATATATATATATATATATATATATATATATATATATATATATATATATATTATATATATATGTGTGTGTATATTATTTATGTATATATATATATATATATATCCATATATATACATATATATATATATATATATTTATGTATATATGTATATATATTATTCATAAGATGAACCCTATTCAAATGGAACAAGCCCACAGGGGCCATTGACCTGAAATTCAAGTTTGCAAAGAAATATGCTGGTCATTCAGATGTAAGAGAAGGTAAAGGGAAATACAGAAAGAAGAGATCTCGCTTATTAAAAAATAATATAATAATATAAAATAATGATATATAATATTTTGTGGGTCATTCGTTCGTTCCTTCTTTAGCGGTTGTTACTATTCTTATTTACAAGGGATTACTTCAGTTAGGGTGACTGCATATTCTGAATCATTATTAAGCGTGTTTCCTCTTTCATCGGCGTGACAAGTGCTCTGTGTTATGGTATGTAAATATTCCTGGCTGATCTTTATTAGAGGTTGTCTAGAGAGTAAATTTCTTCATTTCTGTCGTCCATTCATGATACAAAGTATTACTGAGGTGATTTTTCTTTTTATGAATTTAGTCTTGGTTTCTTGTATAACTCCTCATTTCCTGTGATGGGCAAATGTATTCTGGTCCGACGAACTTCCCCTGGTTATCGCGGAATTGAAAAGGGCTTTGACTCTGCAGTTTGCATGTGGAATTACACTAGCCTATAGTTGTATAGTTGATATATGTATATATATATATATATATATATATATATATATATATATATATATATATATATATATATATATATATATATATATATATATATATATATATATATATATACATATATATATACGTATATATATGTATAAATATATATATAAACTTTTAATCATTCCCTTAGGTGGTCAGTGCCGTCAGTGCACCTCGCGTGGTACGCGGTAGGCATTACTAAGAGTTCTTTGCAGCTTCCCTTCGGCCCCTAGCTGCGCCCACTTTGTAGCCTTACTTGACCTCCGTTTCCACTTCCTTTCTTCCACGTTCCTGTCCAACCACCTCAACTCACTATTTTTACTTTTCAAAGCACTTGGCTTTACAGTCAAATTTTCATTCATTAGTCAGCTTGTAATCATTCATGTTTATTCCACAGCAAGTATTTTCGTAAAGCCATCTGATCATAAGTATGTTCTTTTCAGTTTATTTTTAGTTTAAACATCTTTGAAGGCCACAGTGTGACTACTATGACGTTTCGTTTCATTCTGTTTGATTTCATTTTGTGTTATTCGCAATTATAATTTATGGGACTGCCTCTGACTTGACAGTTAGATAAGGAATAAAACTATTCTGAGATTTTACTTTTAGTTTTCTGTAAAGAAAACTATTGAGATGGCTACTTGTATGTCCGTCCGCACTCTTTCTGTCCGCCCTCAGATCTTAAAAACTTCTGAGGCTAGAGGGCTGCAAATTGGTATGTCAATCATCCACCCTCCAATCATCAAACAAACCAAATTGCAGCCCTGTAGCCTCAGTAGTTTTTAATTTATTTACGGTTAAAGTTAGTCATGATCGTGCGTTTGTCTCCGCTATAGGTGCCAACAACACAGGCCACCACCGGGCCATGGCTGAAAGTTTCACGGGCCGCGGCAGAGAGTTTCATGGTCCGTGACTGGAAGTTTCTTACAGCATTATACGCTATACAGAAAATTCGATTGCGCCGAAGAAACTTCAGCGCAGTTTTTACTTTTTTTTTTTTTTTGCTTACATGTAGAAAAGGTGTCTAGGGGTGACCAATTTCAGTACCGAGTCCAATTTGATGATGCTGAGTGCATATGCGTGCTGCATGTTTTGATTGCAGTCAGAACCAAATTAACTTGATTACAGATTTTAATAGTACACTGAACACAGTAAGCGAAAGAGATGCACGAGATTGGTTGACTTGCCGATACTCTCTCCCTTATTGCATCCTATTCCATAAATGTACATTATGGGTAATTTCTATGCTATTAACTGAATTTTCTCGCTCTAGTAAACTCGTGAGAAGCGTTTTAACTTGGATGCCTTTGCTGGTTTTAACTTCAGTTCGTTGTTATTTTTGTTGTCATTTTTCCACCTAATGGCTGATGTGTTTCCTGTTAATTATTTGCTCAGTCTATTCCTCCAGACCGTAGGTGCCTTCATTTGCATTTCGCAAGAAAATTTAATCATATATGTTCTGTTTTATATAGAGTAAGAAAATGTTCAAAATTTAAAATTAGACTAAAGTTAAACTGGAATTAGCTTCTAAATGACGCATGGTTCTTGAGTAACACTCACAACAGTCTATTTCTGCATAAGCCGTTAAACTCATTACATATTAGCCCGAGGACTATTTACTTTTTTTTGTAGCATAAATGAAATGCGATATTTAGTATCTAATATACTGTAGTACGCAGCTGATATCCGAGTATGCAGACTCATTTTCCCGCAATGAAATTAATGGAGGCAGCGGGAGAATGCCCTGTACATAATTTGAAAGGAATGCTGTCAGCTTAATCTACTTTCAGACTCCATTCCCATTTCCCTTGATTTGGCTGACTTCGTTATCAACTGTTTATTCAAATATTTTTTGTTTCTTCATCTTTACTTATTGGTTTCCATTTTTGTTCTCATATACATCTTTGTTTCCGGTTATGTGTTCGAACTTTTTATTTAGAAATTGTGTAAGTAGTTGTTATTTTTTTACTTTTCTTTATTTTCTTTTTCTGTAATGGAATTGTCGGTGCATTCCATTACAGCTTTCTCTGTAATTTCTTTGACTCTTCAAATATGGCGATGAACCTGTTAACAGATTATCAGAATAGACTGTGATATTCTGATAACAGGTGTAATGAGCTCTCTCTCTCTCTCTCTCTCTCTCTCTCTCTCTCTCTCTCTCTCTCTCTCTCTATATATATATATATATATGTATATATATATGATATACACACATATATATACATAGATTTTAGTTAGATAGACAGATAGATAGATAACCTTCTTTAACGTTAGGCAATGTCAATCTACAGGTGTGTGTTATTGACCATTCTGTAAACCTATCGGTCTGCGTTCATGTTATATGATATCCCACGGATAAATGGTTAGGTTTTATTTCTCTCATCATATAAACAGATAAACCTATGACATTTTTAAGTGATTAATTTAATTTCCTCATACCCGTTCCATTGCATCAGCGTTTTTATCTCGTGAGGAAAGAACCGAGGTTATTTTCCCAGTGTTAACCAACCAGGGGTACTTTTAAGGCAAACTGAGAAAATGAAGTTGGCCCCCGGGGGGGCATCTCGAATTGCTATCACGTCCATCTCGGGTGGAATTCAATTTGCTGCCAGTCGCCTCTTGCCTCAAGTGTGCCGGAATGGGGAAGGGTGAAAGCACTTATGGTTGTGCTGTAAAGTCCTGCTTTGCTTCTCTCCTTCGGCTATCTTGTATGCGAAATAAGCGCCATAGCTTTCATCTTGCTGGAAAGGAGAGAGAGTGAAGAAATGCGGGGTGTGGTAGAGACCAGATGAAGCTCCTTTTCAACGTTTGTAATAAGAAGGACTGGATTAGTTGGGGTTGGGAGGGGGGGTGATATGGTATGTCAGGCGATATAGGGAGAACGGTTGCTTTATGCAGACACCTCTCTCTCTCTCTCTCTCTCTCTCTCTCTCTCTCTCTCTCTCTCTCTCTCTCTCGTGGTGCTGGACCTGCCACCTTTGTATGTTGTTATAAAATTTTGAATGGTGATCTAGATGGTATTGATCTGATTCTGTGTTTGACTGATGAATAAGGAAAAATAAGTATTCCGAGATTTTTTTCTATTTACTTACATATAGATAAGGTGTTTGAGTGTAGTCAATTTTAGTAATGGATCTAATGTAGTATGTAAACTTTGCGCATATTTGTAGCGTATGTTTTATTCAATTTAGAAACAAATCACCCTTGATTACAGATTTGAAAAAATACACTGAATATATTAAGCGATAGTTACGCACAAAATTTATTCCTTCCGCTGATACTCTCTCCTTATTCCATCCTTTTCTGTAAATTTATATTTTGGGTCATTTCTATCCTATTAACCAAAGTTTCTCACTCCAGTGAACTCGCGAAAAGCAATTTCATTTGGATACTCTGCTGGTTTTAACTTGGGTTTATTTTTATTTTTGTTGTCATTTTCTCGCTGATGGCTTATTCGTTTTCTGATAATTATTTGCTCAGTCCATTCCCAGCAGGCCATACTTACTTGCATTTTCATTTTGTGAAAAAATGTATTCAAATATCTCCTGTTTTTATACTGAATAAGATATTGTTCGCAATGTAAAATTAGAAGAGAATTACCTTCCAAATGTTGTGTGGTACTTCAGTAATACGCATAGCAATCTATTTTTGTAGAAGTCGTCAAACTGTGGAACATTACAATTTATGTAAAATCATTGCTGACATAAATGAAATGTGATATTTAGTATGTAGTATAATACGCAGCAGATATCCGAGTATGTAGACTAATTTTCTCACAGTGTACAGTATTCACGCAATGAAGTTAATGGAGGCAGCGGTAGAGCGCTATGTACTACATAATTTGTAAGGAACGCTGTCAGCTTAATCCACTTCCAGGCTCCATCCCCACTTGCCTTGATTTGGCCGACTTCGTTATCAGCTGTGTATCCCACTTTTTATTGTTTCTTCATTTTTGTTCATTGGTTTTCATTTGTAGTTTTGTGTGTATTTTTATCTCTTGTTGTGTGTTCGGTCTTTTTATTTCGAGGTTGTGTAATTAGTAGTTTTTTTCGTTTTTTTCTGTCTCATTCTGTAATGGAATTGCCGCTGAATTCCATTACAGCTTTCTTTGTAATTTCTTAGGTTCTTCATATATGGCAATGAATCTTCAGTTTATCGTGATTTTCTGATAACAGGTGTATTTGTTATACCCATTTCTCTCTCTCTCTCTCTCTCTCTCTCTCTCTCTCTCTCTCTCTCTCTCTCTCTCTATCTATCTATATATATATATATATATATATATATATATATATATATATGTACATGTATGTATGTGTGTATGTATATAGATATAGATAGATAGATAGATAGATAACCTCCTTTAACGTTAGGCATTGTCAATCTACAGGTGTGTGTTATTGACCATTCTGTAAAACCTATCGGTCTGCGTCCATGTTATACGATATCCCACGGATAAATGGTTGTGTTTTATTTCTTTCAACATATTTATAAACAAACAAACCTATGATGTTTTTAAGAACTTAGTTTAATTTCCTCATACCCATTCCATTGCATCAGCGTTTTTATCTCTTGAGGAAAGAACAGAGGAGGTTATTTTCCCAGTGTTAACCAACCAGAGGTACTTTTAAGGCAAACTGAGAAAATGAAGTTGGCCCCAGAAGAGGGGCATCTCGAATTGCTATCACGTCCATCTCGGGTGGAATTCAATTTGCTGCCAGTCGCCTCTTGCCTCAAGTGTGCCGGAATGGGGAAGGGTGAAAGCACTTATGGTTGTGCTGTAAAGTCCTGCTTTGCTTCTCTCCTTCGGCTATCTTGTATGCGAAATAAGCGCCATAGCTTTCATCTTGCTGGAAAGGAGAGAAAGTGAAGAAATGGGGTGTGTTAGAGACCAGATGAAGCTCCTTTTCAACGTTTGTAATAAGAAGGACTGGATTAGTTGGGGTTGGGGGTTGATATGGGATGTCAGGCGATATAGGGAGAACGGTTGCTTTATGCAGACACCTCTCTCTCTCTCTCTCTCTCTCTCTCTCTCTCTCTCTCTCTCTCTCTCTCTCTCTCGTGGTACTGGACCTGCCACCTATTTTTGTTGTTATAAAATTTTGAATGGTGACCTAGATGATATTGATCTGAGTCTGTGTTTGACTAATGAATAAGGAAAAATAAGTATTCCGAGATTTTTTCTATTTACTTACATATAGATAAGGTGTTTGAGTGTAGTCAGTTTTAGTAATGGATCTAATTTAGTATGTAAACTTTGCGCATATTTGTAGCGTATGTTTTATTCAATTTAGAAACAAATCACCCTTGATTACAGATTTGAAAAAATACACTGAATATATTAAGCGATAGTTACGCACAAAATTTATTCCCTTCCGCTGATACTCTCTCCCTTATTCCATCCTTTTCTGTAAATTTATATTTTGGGTCATTTCTATCCTATTAACCAAAGTTTCTCACTCCAGTAAACTCGCGAAAAGCAATTTCATTTGGATACTCTGCTGGTTTTAACTTGGGTTTATTTTTATTTTTGTTGTCATTTTTCTCGCTGATGGCTTATTCGTTTTCTGATAATTATTTGCTCAGTCCATTCCCAGCAGGCCATACTTACTTGCATTTTCATTTTGTGAAAAAATGTATTCAAATATCTCCTGTTTTTCATACAGAATAAGATATTGTTCGCAATGTAAAATTAGAAGAGAATTACCTTCCAAATGTTGTGTGGTACTTCAGTAATACGCATAGCAATCTATTTTTTGTAGAAGTCGTCAAACTGTGGAACATTACAATTTATGTAAAATCATTGCTGACATAAATGAAATGTGATATTTAGTATGTAATATAATACGCAGCAGATATCCGAGTATGTAGACTAATTTTCTCACAGTGTACAGTATTCACGCAATGAAGTTAATGGAGGCAGCGGTAGAGCGCTATGTACTACATAATTTGTAAGGAACGCTGTCAGCTTAATCCACTTCCAGGCTCCATCCCCACTTGCCTTGATTTGGCCGACTTCGTTATCAGCTGTGTATCCCACTTTTTATTGTTTCTTCATTTTTGTTCATTGGTTTTCATTTGTAGTTTTGTGTGTATTTTTATCTCTTGTTGTGTGTTCGGTCTTTTATTTCGAGGTTGTGTAATTAGTTATTTTTTCGTTTTTTCTGTCTCATTCTGTAATGGAATTGCCGCTGAATTCCATTACAGCTTTCTTTGTAATTTCTTAGGTTCTTCATATATGGCAATGAATCTTCAGTTTATCGTGATTTTCTGATAACAGGTGTATTTGTTATACCCATTTCTCTCTCTCTCTCTCTCTCTCTCTCTCTCTCTCTCTCTCTCTCTCTCTCTCTCTCTCTCTCTCTCTCTCTCTCTCTCTATATATATATATATATATATATATATATATATATATATATATATATATATATATATATATGTATGTATACATGCATATAGATATAGATAGATATATAGATAGATAACCTCCTTTAACAATAGGCATTGTCAATCTACAGGTGTGTGTTATTGACCATTCTGTAAACCTATCGGTCTGCGTCCATGTTATACGATATCCCACGGATAAATGGTTGTGTTTTTTTTCTTTCAACATATTTATAAACAAACAAACCTATGATGTTTTTAAGAACTTAGTTTAATTTCCTCATACCCATTCCATTGCATCAGCGTTTTTATCTCTTGAGGAAAGAACAGAGGAGGTTATTTTCCCAGTGTTAACCAACCAGAGGTACTTTAAGGCAAACTGAGAAAATGAAGTTGGCCCCCGGGGGGGCATCTCGAATTGCTATCACGTCCATCTCGGGTGGAATTCAATTTGCTGCCAGTCGCCTCTTGCCTCAAGTGTGCCGGAATGGGGAAGGGTGAAAGCACTTATGGTTGTGCTGTAAAGTCCTGCCTTGCTTCTCTCCTTCGGCTATCTTGTATGCGAAATAAGCGCCATAGCTTTCATCTTGCTGGAAAGGAGAGAAAGTGAAGAAATGCGGGGTGTGTTAGAGACCAGATGAAGCTCCTTTTCAACGTTTGTAATAAGAAGGACTGGATTAGTTGGGGTTGGGAGGGGGATATGGTATGTCAGGCGATATAGGGAGAACGGTTGCTTTATGCAGACACCTCTCTCTCTCTCTCTCTCTCTCTCTCTCTCTCTCTCTCTCTCTCTCTCTCTCTCTCTCTCTCTCTCTCTCTCTCTCTCTCGTGGTGCTGGACCTGCCACCTTTGTATGTTGTTATAAAATTTTGAATGGTGATCTAGATGGTATTGATCTGATTCTGTGTTTGACTGATGAATAAGGAAAATAAGTATTCGAGATTTTTCTATTTACTTACATATAGATAAGGTGTTTGAGTGTAGTCAATTTTAGTAATGGATCTAATGTAGTATGTAAACTTTGCGCATATTTGTAGCGTATGTTTTATTCAATTTAGAAACAAATCACCCTTGATTACAGATTTGAAAAAATACACTGAATATATTAAGCGATAGTTACGCACAAAATTTATTCCCTTCCGCTGATACTCTCTCCCTTATTCCATCCTTTTCTGTAAATTTATATTTTGGGTCATTTCTATCCTATTAACCAAAGTTTCTCACTCCAGTGAACTCGCGAAAAGCAATTTCATTTGGATACTCTGCTGGTTTTAACTTGGGTTTATTTTTATTTTTGTTGTCATTTTTCTCGCTGATGGCTTATTCGTTTTCTGATAATTATTTGCTCAGTCCATTCCCAGCAGGCCATACTTACTTGCATTTTCATTTTGTGAAAAATGTATTCAAATATCTCCTGTTTTTCATACAGAATAAGATATTGTTCGCAATGTAAAATTAGAAGAGAATTACCTTCCAAATGTTGTGTGGTACTTCAGTAATACGCATAGCAATCTACTTTTTGTAGAAGTCGTCAAACTGTGGAACATTTCAATTTATGTAAAATCATTGCTGACATAAATGAAATGTGATGTTTAGTATGTAATATAATACGCAGCAGATATCCGAGTATGTAGACTAATTTTCTCACAGTGTACAGTATTCACGCAATGAAGTTAATGGAGGCAGCGGTAGAGCGCTATGTACTACATAATTTGTAAGGAACGCTGTCAGCTTAATCCACTTCCAGGCTCCATCCCCACTTGCCTTGATTTGGCCGACTTCGTTATCAACTGTGTATCCCACTTTTTATTGTTTCTTCATTTTTGTTTATTGGTTTTCATTTGTAGTTTTGTGTGTATTTTTATCTCATGTTGTGTGTTCGGTCTTTTTATTTCGAGGTTGTGTAATTAGTGTTTTTTTTCGTATTTTTTCTGTCTTATTCTGTAATGGAATTTTCGCTGAATTCCATTACAGCTTTCTTTGTAATTTCTTAGATTCTTATATAGGGCAATGAATCTTCAGTATATCGTGATTTTATGATAACAGGTGTATTTGTTATACCCAACTCTCTCTCTCTCTCTCTCTCTCTCTCTCTCTCTCTCTCTCTCTCTCTCTCTCTCTCTATATATATATATATATATATATATATATATATATATATATATATATATATATATATATATATATATATATATATATATATACATATATATATATATATATATACATATATATATATATATATATATATATATATATATATATACACATATATATATATGTATGTGTGTATGTATGTATAGATATAGATACATAGATAGATAACCTTTAACGTTAGGCATTGTCAGTCTACAGGTGTGTGTTATTGACCATTCTGTAAACCTATCGGTCTGCGTCCATGTTATACGATATCCCACGGATAAATGGTTGTGTTTTATTTCTTTCATCATATTTATAAACAAATAAACCTATGATATTTTTAAGAACTTAGTTTAATTTCCTCATACCCATTCCATTGCATCAGCGTTTTTATCTCTTGAGGAAAGAACAGAGGAGGTTATTTTCCTAGTGTTAACCAACCAGAGGTACTTTTAAGGCAAACTGAGAAAATGAAGTTGGCCCCCGGGGGGCATCTCGAATTGCTATCACGTCCATCTCGGGTGGAATTCAATTTGCTGCCAGTCGCCTCTTGCCTCAAGTGTGCCGGAATGGGGAAGGGTGAAAGCACTTATGGTTGTGCTGTAAAGTCCTGCCTTGCTTCTCTCCTTCGGTCACGTCGTATGCGAAATTAGTACAAATACTTCCATCTTGCTGAAAAGAAGGAACGCGAAGAAATGTATGGTGTGTTAGAGACCAGCTGTTGCTTTGTTTTAACGTTTGTGCTAAGAAGGACTGGATTAGTTGCTTGGGGAGGGATGTAGGAGGTTAGGCGAAATAGGGATAATGGATGCTTTTCGCAAACGCTTCTCTCTCTCTCTCTCTCTCTCTCTCTCTCTCTCTCTCTCTCTCTCTCTCTCTCTAGTATTAGTGATAATCTGAAGGTCTCAATATCTCTCCGTGTATGTGCTAACCGAGTGATTCTCTCTCTCTCTCTCTCTCTCTCTCTCTCTCTCTCTCTCTCTCTCTCTCTCTCTCTCTGCTAAAAGGATAATCATTCAGTGCTCATTCACTGGAATAATCTTTTGAAACAGGAGACTTCTTCAAGAGAGGTGATGGTCTGATTTTACTTTGAAACTTGAAGGACAAAAGGCTTGGAAGTGACCCTCAGTGTCTCATTACATTTCGTTCGTCCTTTTCCTTCACTGTTGAAACGGAGAGATGAAAGGAAGTCAGTCTCGGTGATATTTGTAAGCTGTACAATTAAGGGTATTCGTTTAAATTGCATCAATTAGGGAGTGTTTATTTTTGTGTTCGTATGAGGTGTGGTTATGAATATCTGTATTTCAGTGCGTGATGATAAGTTGTATTTGACATGTATTTAATTTGTATCTAACTTGTTCTAATTGTTGTAACTGGTTTAAGTTACAAAGGTGCAGCTCGTCTATCAGAAATGTCATTGGCGAATGTAGAGGTTAACTGGAGAATGTTAAATGTCAGATAGATAGTTAATTGCAAATTGTTTCAGTTATTTCGGACTGGTTGTCATTCTGCACAAGATGTTATTCTCAGGCACAAACGAAACAGAATGTAATAGCATATTTCCTCTTTCGTAGAATATATTTGAGTAAAACAATCGTCTTCCACTCACATCAACAGGCAAGTCGAAGTTACACTCGTAACTTTATAAGACACTTCTCCCAAGCATAGCTCGTGTAATCTTGAAATGATAAGATCATGACACACAAATTCCAAAATTAAATTCATATCATTTTCCGTTCTTATTTATCCATTTAATTAAGTTGGACGTAGGGCGAGTCCGATCTGGAGCTAGCTAGCATTTAGGGTCATATCTCTCCTTGGGCTTTAATTTATTCTTGCAGTTGGGGAATGCGGAGTTTGTAATTAATGAAGCTTAATGAGTAGTTAAGTTAGCTAATGACGGTTATCTCAGTATGCAGCTTTTATATCGATTTCTTGTCCTTGGCTAATCAGTTCTGAGTAGCAGGTACTGAATCATTTAACTTAGGTAACTGCATTTGTAGTTTAGTATCTCATATTTTAAGAATGTTTCGTCCTCGTGATAATGGTAGCTGTCGTTTATTTCAATAATTAGTTTTATGATTTGATATTATCATACGCTTGAAGCTGAACATTTTGTGCTGAAGGTAGAAACTGACGTAATGAATGTTTTTTTCCTTCGGCTAGTGGCCTTATTGTTGAATGGACACTTATGTAATTGTCAGAACCCGTGAGATGGTCTTTTAGCATTCTGTTTTTCCAAATACGTTGCAGCATAAATAATAAGAGAAATAATAATACCATTTATCACTAATTATTGCAAATTAGTGAAATATTCCGATCTATGAGAACCTCTCTACATTTTACGTTTAGTGCAAAATACAGTAGTAATCATTATTATTCATTAATAATACATGTCTCTAGTATTATGTAACACATAAAAGCTTAGCTGTAGCTTTCAGGCTATCCTGCACCACATTAGAAAATTCCACAACCAAGGTCTAAACAATACCAGGTCTACCCACGCGCATGGAAGCGCTGAATGACCTCATAGGTCCCAGTGCTTGGCCCTTGGCCTAAACTCTATATTCCATTCCATTCCCACGCGCAGGTAAATTGGGGGAGAGGATAGGGGGCCGGTAATGGGGGTTTAATCTTCTAAGGTGTAAATTCTGTGACGTCAGACCGATCGGCATACTGTAGAGTGCTGATTATCTTTTGCTAAATATTTTGTAATATTAGTTTTTAACTGGCAGTGGATTTAGGCCTCGTTCAACACTACCTTAAGTTACTTACGAGTTAAAGGTGTTTCATTGAAGTTCAAAGTCTTATAACATGGTTATTGGCACAGCATCTCTTTGGAGTTATGTGCTTATTAAGCAGGTAACATGTAGTCGAGGAGAAGCAGAAATTATCTTTTTTCTAAATAATGACGTTGGCAGGTTAATTGTTCCTTGCTGATTACTGGACAGTGGAGGATGTTGAACTATGTATGAGTAAATAGAAAAGTAGAAAAAGTCGAGGAGAAGGAGTTATAGATTAGAGAAGCAGAAATTCTCTTTTTTCTAAATAATGACGTTGGCAAGTTAATTGTTCCTTGCTGTTTACTGGACAGTGGAGGATGTTGAACTATGTAGGAGTAAATAGAAAATAGAAAAAGTCGAGGAGAAGGAGTTATAGATTAGAGAAGCAGAAATTCTCTTTTTTCTAAATAATGACGTTGGCAGGTTAATTGTTCCGTGCTGATTACTGGACAGTGGAGGATGTTGAACTATGTAGGAGTAAATAGAAAAGTAGAAAAAGTCGAGGAGAAGGAGTTATAGATTAGAGAAGCAGAAATTCTCTTTTTTCTAAATAATGACGTTGGCAGGTTAATTGTTCCTTGCTGTTTACTGGACAGTGGAGGATGTTGAACTATGTAGGAGTAAAGAGAAAAGTAGAAAAAGTCTAGGAGAAGGAGTTATAAAGTAGAGAAACAGAAGTTCTCTTTTTTCTAAATAAACACGTTGTCAGGTTAATTGTTCCTTGCTGTTTACTGAAGAGTGGAGGATGTTGAACTATGTAGGAATAAATAGAAAAGTAAGAGAAAGTCTAGGAAAAGGAGTTACAGATTAGAGAAGCAGAAATTCTCTTTTTTCTAAATAGTGACGTTGTCAGGTTAATTGTTTCTTGCTGTTTACTGAAGAGTGGAGGCTGTTGAACTATGTAGGAATAAATAGAAAAGTAAGAGAAAGCCTAGGAAAAGGAGTTATAGATTAGAGAAACAGAAATTCTCTTTTTTATAAATAGTGACGTTGTCAGGTTAATTGTTTCTTGCTGTTTACTGAAGAGTGGAGGTTGTTGAACTATGTAGGAATAAATAGAAAAGTAAGAGAAAGTCTAGGAAAAGGAGTTATAAATAAGAGAAGCAGAAATTCTCTTTTTTCTAAATAGTGACGTTGTCAGGTTAATTGTTTCTTGCTATTTACTGAAGAGTGTAGGATGTTGAACTATGTAGGAATTAATAGAAAAGTAAGAGAAAGTCAAGGAAAAGGAGTTATAAATTAGAGAAGCAGAAATTCTCTTTTTTCTAAATAGTGACGTTGTCAGGTTAATTGTTCCTTGCTGTTTACTGAAGAGTGGAGGATGTTGACCTATGTAGGAATAAAATAGAAAAGTAAGAGAAAGTCGAGGAGAAGGAGCTATAGATCAGAAAAAACAGAAATTCTCTTTCTAAATAGTGACCTTGTCAGGTTATTGTTCCTTGCTGTTTACTGAAGAGTGTAGGATGAACTATTTGGGAATAAAACAGAAAAGTAAGAAAAAGTCTAGGAGGAGTTATAAATTAGAGAAGCAGAAATTCTCTTTTCTTTAAATATTAACACTCTCGAGTTCATCGTTCCTTGCTGTTAACTGAAGAGTAGAGGATTTTAAACTTTATGGGAATAGATAAAAAAAAATTAACAAAAACTAACCGTATAATTCGGGAAAATTTAAGCCGAACTTCGTGTGCATTAAATTTTCCTTTATTACTTAAATAATTCTAAATTAGAGTCGTGCACAAAACTGACATGATGCAAACCTGTTTACGACCCTTTAATACCAACCCTCACGCCCCGTGAGGTATTTTCTGCATTTTTGTGTTTGTTCGCTCCAGAAGGTTTTTGGCGCAGTAATTTAAAACTGCGAAAACTTTCAGACGAAGTGAAACAGAATTCCGCATCACAGTGGAAAGAGAACTTCAGAAATCAAATAAAACAAGAGAAAAACCGTAGCGCCAGGGATTACGGGGAAAATATTGCAGCCGATTCTTTCTCGCAAGGAGAGAGAGAGAGAGAGAGAGAGAGAGAGAGAGAGAGAGAGAGAGAGAGAGAGAGAGAGGCGAATTTGTGAAGTTTATTCCGTGGTTTACGTCGGGTGTTTCTCTGGCAATGAAATTTATCGACGGTGTTATTTTTATTAATATTTTTTTACGTGATTGAATATTTACTTGGCTTAAATATTTGTATTCGATTTTAATCTTTTTGCATCGTTGAAATTTAACATAACACCTACTCTGTGAGACAGGTACGCTTGTTTACCTACAGGGGAAACTGAATTACTTAAATGGTAATGGTAAGTACGAAGTAAAAACAGAACGATAAATCAATATATTCAATAAAACTAATGGCATTCTTCACTGTGAAAATATATTCTTAATCAATAACAAGAGGAAACTGTACATTGATAAATATTGGTCCTCCATCCATCGGAAGGCTAATGATAGTGAATTTTTCTAATCGATAAAACAAAGATGACTTGAAGGGTCTTTTATTGATCTGAAGACTATACGGCTGGTCTATTACTCCATTACAGCATTTTATAGTTCGAACTTATAGGGTTCAGTGAGTATAACCAGGTTTGTGAGTTTGCTGAATTACTACTCCTACTACTACTATTGCTACTTCTGCTACTACTATTTCATAACGGAAGGCAGAGTAATTTTGTTTGCTTTGCATTTGCATACATATGTATACACACATGTGTGTACATATATATATATATATATATATATATATATATTGTGTGTGTATATGTATGTATATACAGCATACATATATATATATATATATATATATATATATATATATATATATATATATATATATATATATGTATATATATATATTATATATATATATATATATATATATATATATATATATATATATATCTATAGATAGATAGATAGATAGAGAGAGAGAGAGAGAATGTTTCATTTTGATGGAAGAAGTATAATCTTTTCATTTATAGAATTGAGGCTGACGTTAATTACGTTTGCTAAATGAGATTAATTCTGCAATTTTTGGGCGTTTATGAAAAACTGTACTTTTTCGGAAATGTTCAAAGAACTCCTGTTTTAAAATCGCATCTGTGTGCAAATTTGATAAAGTACCTTGCAGTGCGGTTTTCATGATAATGTGATTTTTGTAATTATGATAATTATGATAATTTCATTCTTATCTGGTATGACAGCGATATATGATTTATGTATAAGATTTTTTGTTGCTCTGGTTAGTGTACTTTTTATCATGGAAGTCAACAACAATTGTCTTTTGGATTAATGGAACTTTAGTTTTTTTTTTTTTTTTTTTTGTAGCCTAAGTAAATTGCAACATGAGTTAATTCATTCCCGCAGTTTGAGCAGTATTTTCGCTGTGTATTTTCACGCCCTGAGCTTTTTTTTATAAATTTTATTTTCATCTTCTATAACCAGCTATCCAGAAATAAATTGCTAAGAAAATTGTAAAGCTTTTAGGTTTCGAAATGAGCACGTGAATTAAAGGTATATATTAACCGAAATCTTTACAAAGTCAAGCGTGGAAATCTGTTATTCTAAAAAGTTTTTCACATTCATATGCACCATTTCTCGTTTGATGCCCATTACTTACACTAAGGATCTCCAAGTATCTCATCCATTCCATTTTCTCTCACAGAAGTTCTTATCAATGATACCATCGCCATTATTAAAGGATTAGAATAGGGATATTCAATAACAGTACTGCTTATTTTCATGCATTGATAATTTAAGGGTCGATTAGAATATTTCACCTTTCTCTTTACATGATTGATTGGGTGAATATGATATGTGAAGTTTCAGTTGATCTCAGGTTTTTCTTCTGAAAAGAATCGTATGTAATGACCCCATTTTTTTATTTTTTTTTTTTTTTTTTTTTTTTTGTAATTTGTAAGGATATTATTTAGAGCGAAAACTGGTGAAAACTCGATAACTGGACTTGAACAGGCATTAGATTTCCGCAAAATAATTGTATATATGAAAACTCTAACGCCTTATGAAGTGCTGCCTTTTAACCCAAAGGTAAATTAGAAGCCTTTATGTAAACTACTTAACTGAGGTAGAAGTAACTTTTATTTCTCTTTTATTCCATAGTAAAGTTTTTTCAGACTATTAATCAGTTAACTGCACTTACTTGGCAACAAGTGTCAAAGTGATTAACGTTCCGAGGGCTTCGTAAATGCAGACACATGAGGTTATTGTTGAGTATAATTACCCTGAAAATCTGGAAGACATTTTTCCTATTCCTGTCTGTCAAGCAACGTTTTTTAGCCTCAGTTTGACTTTTTTTTATCGACAGTCTTATAACAGGTAAACAAGCGATAAAAAATCACTGGCTCCGTATCATGGTCAGTTACTGCTGCAGTGTGGGTCTGCGGTGGGAGGGTAAGGCCGACATTCTTTGCAAGCTTGAATTTCAAGTCAGTGGCCCCTGTGGTGTGCCTGTTCCACGCGAATAAGTTTCATCTACTGAAATAATAATAATAATAATAATAATAATAATAATAATAATACCATAACAGGTATACAATGAACGTTAGAATGTATATATACAGCCCTTTGTTGGCCGAGTTGGTTGAGCTTCAGACCGTCATTCGATGGGCCGGAGTTCGATTCCCGCCGCCGGCTGATGAAGAGTTAGAGGAATTTATTTCTGGTGATAGAAATTCATTTCTCGCTATAATGTGGTTCGGATTCCACAATAAGCTGTAGGTCCCGTTGCTAAGTAACCAATTGGTTCTTAGCCACGTAAAATAAGTCTAATCCTTCGGGCCAGCCCTAGGAGAGCTGTTAATCAGCTCAGTGGTCTGGTAAAACTAAGCTATACTTACTTACTTTAGAATGTATATAATTTAATGTCAATTTTCACACTGGTCAAAGACATTGGTTTACCACGACTTATCTTATATGAATGTACAGTATGTGAGGCTTTTATCTCCTAGTTAGCTGAACATTTATATTTTAAATAGGGCGATGGGAGTGTTGTAATTATAGAATGTGTTTAAATGCAATAATGAATGAGTTACCTACAAAAGAAATGTCACAATTTTGAATACGATTTCAAGATTGTTTATTTTTGGAGTTGATTCACTGATACACTAACTTTAACCCCAGATATATCCCATTGAGTCACAAACAAGATGGGCGACTTTACTAACCAAATCTTTATTAATGAAAAGAAACCAGATTAATTTTCAAAATAGTAATGTTTCTGCTCTTT
>NC_089767.1:27262008-27267008 GCF_040412425.1 Macrobrachium rosenbergii | reverse complement strand
GAGCTACTTTCTCTCTCTCTCTCTCTCTCTCTCTCTCTCTCTCTCTCTCTCTCTCTCTCTCTCTCTCTCTCTCTCTCTGTGCGTGTGTGTTTTTAAGACTACTATGCAATTTATACAAAGCAAATATGTTTGTAGCTCGTTGAATATATAAGAAAAAATCTACAACTTATCCTTGGTACGCTAGCTATGTATTTTCTCTTAATTACCTCCACCAGTGAAACTGGTAGTTTGTTTATTTTTATTCTCTTTTTTTTTTACCTGAAAATTTGTTAGCCTTAGTAGGATTACGCAAAAAGTTGTGTAGTTTTTTTTCAAAATTTTTGGGATAGAAGGTATTCCCTACGAGCTGCAACAAATGATTAGAAAAACAGGTTTTCGGAGAGACTGAAATCTAAAACTGTATGTAAGATTATAAAGAGTCGCCTCTGTCTCTGAAGGGCGTGACGACAAGGCACGCTGAATGTCGAAAATGTCTTGACCTACTTCGATACCCGATTCGCTTCAGGTAGGTGAGTTTATTTTTGAATGTATTGCTGTCATTTGATTCCTCAGCCTTATCTGGGGGTATGTGTGTGTCTCCTAGCGCTGTTTTTTATTATATACCCACTTTACCTTGCTTGTGAGGAAGACCGGTTATTCCTTACATCTGAAAGTTTGATTCAGATTTTCAGTTTAGTCACCCAACTTTTTCTGGGACTCATGGCCTTAGTTTAGTCACCCAACTTTTTCTGGGACTCATGGCCTTAGTTTAGTCACCCAACTTTTTCTGGGACTCATGGCCTTAGTTTAGTCACCCAACTTTTTCTGGGACTCATTGCCTTTCCTATCGGCTCTTAGCAATTTCTAAAACTTTGGGCGTTCCGATTATTATGGAGCGTAGTGTTTCTCCTTGGACCTGCTTTTTCTGGCTCCTGTATCTTTGCTTTATAGTCTTCAGGGATTTAATTCCCAGGCACTCAGTTGCATGTTCTCGCCTTTTTCAATATCTTGCCGTGGTTAAACACCTAGACTTTAGTTTTTCAGAACCTTGGCCGTGCTCTTATCAGTTTCAAAACTATGCTTTTCCGATTCGTGAGGTCTATTCTACCAACCTCTGGAGTGTGTCTCAGGTTCTGAAGGTTTTCATATTACGACTTTTAGGCTTGGCTCTCTCAACAACTGTAGTTTACATTTTATCTTCTAGTTCAACTCTTTCACCTTCTGAAGTTTGATTTTCTTGTAAGCTGAATTTGTTTATCCAGTGCATGAAAAGTTTGTCTTTTGGTCTCTTTTATATTTACCTTTTTTATCATCAGGGCTCTTCTGCAACATCCAAAGTTTTTTCAAGTCACTCTGCATTGATTTCCAAATACCTGGAATTTGCTTATCCAGAACAAAACACCAGTGAAACACTTTAGAGAGCCTAGATTTTGATCTTCCAGCATCTGGGTCAGTTTTCTTCCTCTTTAATGGTCGCTCATGTTTCCCCAAGTTTTCTGTGTATTTTTTTCTTTGTTACCCCTGTTCAGAGTGAGTGGCTCTCTACAAGTGTTTGCAGTGGCAGTTGGTGTGTTTTCTATGTATGATACTACAAGAATCAGATGTATTCTTCTGTGGTATCTGAGGAGGTGCACACTTGTCACAAATGTCTGTGTCTTGTCGTTTAAAATATATCTGTTAAGATAAACTACCCCCTCTCATTCCTTCCTTGCCCCTTTAATGCCTGTTTGTGTGATACTAATAGACTGATGTCATATTTTTAGAAGTTCGTGATCGTGTCCTACTTGCATCAGGGTACAAGAGCTATTTTAGAATATTAGTAGTTTCTCATAAATATAGTACCCTCATTAAGAGTTTCATTTGCCAGTGACGCTGGTAAAAAAGAAAATGCACAACATTGATAGCTAAATTTAAGCATACAAAATATATTACTATTATTTTTTTTAAGTTTTCCTGGTGTCCCCACAAATTGCAGTAGGAAACGTACTGCATACGCGGTACCCCAGATATTTTTCTTCTTTTTATCCAGCGTCCATTCCTTTGACCTGAATATTGCGACCTGTGTTTGTGTTGGACAAAAACTTGCTTAATATCTCGCCCTTTGCTAATCCTGTTACTAGAAATTCGCCAGAAACCAATTTCCATGCAAATCCTATTTACTGCAGTTAGCTGCATTCAAAAAGTTTCCTTTTGGCATGGCTAAGTTTAGTTCAGCCTCGGGAAATGTCACATCGTTATTTTACAGTTATATCAGGTTCTCCAACTCTGCCATTGAGGATTGTTACCTGGCTGGTGGCAATGTGAAATCTTAATTATACATAAGATTTTTACGAATATGAAAACACTTGATATATATATATATATATATATATATATATATATATATAGTACATATATAGTACATATATATATATATCATGTATATATGTATATATATACACATATATATATGTATATGTATGCATGTGTATGTGTATATATATATATATATATATATATATATATATATATATATATATATATATATATATATATATATATATATATATATATATATATATATATAATCATGAAGAGAATCTCTTACTAGTTCATTTCCACTTTCTCTCTCTCCCTCTGTGTATGTATGTATGTATGTATGTGTGTGTGTGTGGGTTGGTGTGGGGTGTGTGCGCCCGCGCGCGTAAAGGCACAGTCTTGCTTCATATATGTTGCTAGGAAAGTCTATCAAACGTTAATTGGTCAGTTACGTGAATGTAATCGAATGTTTATTGTTTATTTAAACATTCGCATTCTTCAGAAATCTTGAACACAATCCAGATGAAGAGATGATCTGCGTATTGGCAACACTGGTTCCCCTTCTCCTTTCTTTTCTAAAAAAAAAATTCTACGTGGGAAACTATGTTTGTGTGCCTGCATACCTCTCACTCGATGTGTAATGTACGGTGGGTTACGGAAACATTCTTTTATTGAATGCTCTTCTATTGGTCAGCGTTTAGCCTGTTTACATGTCATACCTTGGCTCTTGAATTGATCGTTGTTTGTTACCAGATGTAATTATTAACTGTGAGTACCCCTTGGTAAATAAAGTAGTATGTTTTTAGTTTTCTGTAGAAAACTATTGTGCCGTCTTTGTCTGTCCGTCCGTACGGACTTTTCTGTCCACGCTTTTTTCTGTCCGCGCTTTTTCTCTCAACCCTCAGATCTTAGAAACTACTGAGACTAGAGGGCTGCAGATTGGTACGTTGGTCATCCACCCTTCAGTCGTCAAACATACCAAGTTGCAGCCCTCTAGCCTCAGTAGTTTTTATTTTATTTAAGGTTAAATTTAGCCATAATCGTGCGTCTGGCAACGATCTAGAACAGGCCACCACCGGGCCGTGGTTAAAGTTTGATGGGCCGTGGTTAAAGTTTGATGGGCCGCGGCTCATACAGCATTATACCGAGACCACCTAAAGTTAGAACTATTATCGGCGGCTTTGATTGTATGCTGTAGCGGATGTACAGAAAACTCGATTGCGCCGAAGTTTTTTCGGCGCATTTTTTACTTTTTATTACGGTTGAGTTTTGTATACTTTTTTTAAAAAGACCAAACAGAAGAATATTCATAAAAATAACTTCTTTTAAGGTTCAGTTTACGAACGGGGAGACACGCAGGAATATTAGTGTAGCACCAGAGGAAACATTAGTTAAAAAATATTGTTAAATACTCATTCAAGTTTAGAAATAAGGGTATATTTTTCCGAAAAAAAACATTAGTTTTGCCCGTCAAGCGTTTTCATTCCTTATAACAGGAAGAACAGTCATGATATTGTTATGAAAAATCCTCACTAAAGGATATAAAGTATTTTCGAATATCCAATATTTATGGCCCTTCGTGCTGATAACGAGAGCTCGTTGATGTTACCAAAATATTTAAATTGGCTTTTAGGACCAATAAACTGCACTTAAACGAGTGAGGTATGTGATGCTCATTTTTCAAGTTCTTGCGCCATTTCCCTCATATTTGGACACAACGAAGGAATCGAGGAATTTACATCAACATGAAAATTTTAGGGAATATGGATATAGGTATTAAGAATAGAACAATGCATTAATTTTTAATATAAAAATAAGATAGGTTTCTAGGTAAATTTTGGAATGGGTAACGTGCGGTTAATGGTATTACACTAAGGATTTATGTTCAGAGGTGTGTATAATGATTACACTCTTAAGTGTTCATTGCACGTTCTTAATATTAGATGTTATTGAAATTCTTAAAATACCTTAAATTATAAGAAAGATTGAACGGGTGAGAAATATGGAGATACATAGAAAGTGATCGGTGTGTTTTTAGATGGTTTGGTCATGTGTGAATTAAGGAAGAAGAGAGGTTAGTGAAAAGAGTATATAATTCAAAAGTGTTGGGAGGAAGGTGTAGGAAGAACCGTGAAAGAGGTGTAGCAAAAGAGGGGCCTTAACATCCAGAATGCATGCAGTATAAAGGTGAGGGGCACAGTGTGTGTGCGCGCGTGTGGGCTATTTCAATGTTCAGCTGATAAGTCCTCTGTGAAGGTGCTAGGTTGTGTAAATTTTTGCACACTGGGATCTTCCACGATCCATGAGTTTAAATGTGAATAAGGCAGTGATTAGAGTCTGTTATTATTTTGGGAGCCATCTCCTTTGAGCGGAAACGGGTTAATTTATTGACTTAGTTAACAAGATTTAAATAAGATCTAATTAATCAAAGAAGAAGAAACTGAAAAGATTTCTTGCGTGATTACCGCTTTATAAAGTTAGTCACTAACTTAACGTATTATATATATATATATATATATATATATATATATATATATATATATATATATATATATATATATATATATATATATATATATTTATATATATATATATATTTTATATATATATATATATATATATATATATATATATATATATATATATATATATATATATATATATATATATATATATATATATATATATATATATATATATATATATATATATATATATATAAA
>NC_089767.1:27227008-27259508 GCF_040412425.1 Macrobrachium rosenbergii | reverse complement strand
TTGTCTATTTAATCTTAGTAGGGATTTAAATTTGTAATTTCGTCACAGTTCAAATGTATTTTTATCAGTTTCCTCCTACTTAGCCACTCAGGGTAAGGAAGTGATTTTCCTTTTAAAAGATTTGATCATATCCCAACCTCGAGGTCTTCTCTCTTCGGCTGCACTCAAGGATTTATGGGTTCTGTCTCCGATATCGACTCTGGGGAATGTTCCGAATTTTAATCCGTGGGACCTCCAGGATTGACAAGAAATGTATTTTTATTAAGGTTCTTTTTATGCACCAGCCCTGGGATGTGCCTATGACTTTGGGGGGTAAGGGGGGGGGGCCTTTTATGGAAAGGCAGTCGCAAAAAGACATTCTGACAGACAGATTGAAACAGGAAGACAGTTTACGGAAAGGAAAAAATAAAAAGTGATTGTGATATCACTTTGGAAAAGAAAAATCAGAACAAATTTATTTACCACCAATCTTTGAACTTATTTTGGAAGCAGGCCCCTAGCAACAAACATTGTAACAATCTATTTTTTCTTCACTGAAATTGCATTGGCACGAAGAATTGAAGGTTTGTTTAATTTTCTGTTACCTTGCTTTATTTGACACTTGGTATATAAAACTGAAAAAAAAATCAAAACTGTTCTGTCACTTGTGACCTTTCACTGGCTCTGACCCTGTTAGGTGTAATCGAACTGGCCAAGTAGAGAAAAGAAGTCATAAACTACTTTTTTTTTAGCCGATTATAATTTTTTTTCTCATTGCTCGACAAAAATGTCTGTGCAGCTTCTTGTACGGAGAATAAATAGGCAGTATGACCGTATGTAACAGAGATTTATAAATGCATTACTCATTCGGCCATGCATATGTACACAAACTTGTATACTGTGTGTTTATTATATAGAAACACACACGCACACACACACTGTGCTGTAATACGATTATGACTATATATTTTCATTATTCTCTGTGTATTGATGTTTTCCTCATCATGAATTTCTTGATAGTCAAGGTTTTCTCGCTTAGGAAATAAGGTCCTGCTACTTCCCTCATATAGTTGGACAATTTTCCAATCTACAATTACTAAGACAGTTTTCCAATCAGCAATTACTAAGACAATTTTCCAATCTACAATTACTGAGACAATTTTCCAGTCTACACTTACTAAGACAATTTTCCAATCTACAGTTACTAAGACAATTTTCCAGTCTACATTTACTAGGACAATTTTCCAATCTACAATTACTAAGACAATTTTCCAATCTACAGTTACTAAGACAATTTTCCAGTCTACAGTAACTAAGACAATTTTCCAATCTACAATTACTAAGACAATTCTCCAATCCACAATTACTGAGACAATTTTCCAATCTACAGTTACTAAGACAATTTTCCAGTCTACAGTAACTAAGACAATTTTCCAATCTACAATTACTAAGACAATTCTCCAATCCACAATTACTGAGACATTTTTCCAATCTACAATTACTAAGACAATTTTCCAATCTACAATTGCTGAGACAATTTTCCAATCTACAATTACTAGGACAATTTTCCAGTCTACAGTTACTAAGACAATTTTCCAGTCTACATTTACTAGGACAATTTTCCAATCTACAATTACTAAGACAATTTTCCAATCTACAGTTACTAAGACAATTTTCCAGTCTACAGTAACTTTTTCCAATCTACAATTACTAAGACAATTCTCCAATCCACAATTACTGAGGCAATTTTCCAATCTACAGTTACTAAGACAATTTTCCAGTCTACAGTAACTAAGACAATTTTCCAATCTACAATTACTAAGACAGTTCTCCAATCCACAATTACTGAGACATTTTTCCAATCTACATTTACTAAGACAATTTTCCAATCTACAATTGCTGAGACAATTTTCCAGTCTACAATTACTAGGACAATTTTCCAATCTACAATTACTAAGACAATTTTCCAGTCTACAATTACTAGGACAATTTTCCAGTCTACAGTTACTAAAACAATTTTCCAATCTACAATACTAGGATAGTTTTCCAGTCTACAATTACTAAGACAGTTTTCCAGTCTACAATTACTAAGACAGTTCTAAAATCTACAGTTACTAAGACAATTTTCCAATCTACAGTTACTAGGACAATTTTCCAATCTACAATTACTGAGACAATTTTCCAATCTGCAATTACTGAGACAATTTTCCAATCTACACTTACTAAGACAATTTTCCAATCTACACTTACTAAGACAATTTTCCAATCTACACTTACTAAGACAATTTTCCCATCTATAATCACCAGTAACCTTTTAGTATTGTAGTGATGAAACGAAAATGGTTTTGGTCTTGGCTTAGCTTTTTAATGTGTTTTTAATAATTGATGACATTTATATTTTTAATGATATAAAGAAAATGTTTTTGGGCTTATCCTAGCTGTTTACCATGTTTTATTATTTGGGAAAATTTTTTTGTTTTTTTAGTGTTTTTTTAGTGATATGAAGTAAATATTCTTTGGTAACGTTTTTGGTGTTGTTATTATGAAAATAAAATACTCTTAGGTTTATCCTAGCGGTTTTATGTTTTTATTAATCGGTAACATCTTTGATTTTTAGGCATGATTAAAAAATTGTCTTCTTTATCGCGAGAGTTTAATGTTTTTTTTATTAATATTAATATTCCATTATTAATTTCCATTAAGGCTCGTTTGATTCCAGGTCTCATCGTATGAATATTCCCCTGTTCATTTCTTTGGCTTCGATAGATGTAATTTGTGCTATTGGCGGTGCAATTGCCGAAGTAGTTAGTGTTAATACCTCTTCGATGTTTGTTGAGAATTAATTTGTCTATGTGGTAATTATCGTTATTGCAGAAGAGATGATTGCAGCGGCTGTGATTTCCACTGTCGAATATATAAGCTGAAGAAATGTTGACATTGAACATGTGATAGTTTATTCATATATTGCTGTTTACATACATTGTGTTTAATTTCTTGTAAGTTTACTAAATTACGATATGAATTTGTAAATCTAAGGATCAGCTAGATGCTTTTTCAAAATGTATTTGTCCAAAGCTGTAGTTTCTTTAACTGTCATGTACAAATATATGACGAACGTTTGTTACTGACATGTTTTATAGGCTGGCGGCTACCAAAACCTCTAGCAGAAATTAAATACTAATATATGAAAATGTCAATATTTTTCGTACTGAGAAAATATATATATATATATATATATATATATATATATATATATATATATATATATATATATATATATATATATATATATATATTGTATAAAGATAAAAGCTTTGAGCGGTGAATTTCATTTAACTATATAATGATTTCCTTAGTGTACTAAAACCCTCCAAACTGTTATAAGGGAATTTATAGCCAGCACGGCTACAATTCAGAATGCCGTTTCATAATCCAAGTAATTTATTCCATTCGTAATAAGCTGCATACCACAAACAGTGTTTTCCAACTTGACGTGCGCTGCACTAGGAAGTAATCTACACCTACGGCAGTCGGGGGAAATTATATCATTTTAAATTAGAGGACATTATTTCAATTATCAATGGTGAAACGTTTCAATTACATGTTAATGAGATGTATTAAAGGCCATTCCGTAAATCCCATCAGTGATTTCTCATTAAGCCAACTGTGAATTTGGCTTGTTTTTACCTGTAGGTTGCCGCGACCAATAATACGCCTTAATAGACCTTTGGGAGCATCATATGCCGAGTACTTTGAAAAAATACAATTAATTATATTGACGTTTCATTCTTTTCAATAATTATTGCCATTTCATTCTTTTCAATAATCAGTTAAATGTGTTGATGTTATTTCACGAGAGAGAGAGAGAGAGAGAGAGAGAGAGAGAGAGAGAGAGAGAGAGAGAGATAGATCTGTCCCCCATATAGCTGTTTTGTCTAGCAGTGGGTGGCTTCAGAGAAAACCTTCTCATTAGTCACTGCTTCATTCATGCTTTTCCGACTAAATTGTGGCTTCATACACCTTCACGAGTACTCAGAAGGCTTATCAGCGTGTCTCCCCCGCCCGGCCCCCCACACACACACGGCCACACACACACACACACACACACACACACACACACACGCCACTCACCTTCTATCTTGAACACACTCTTGCGTGTCTTAGATATTGAGATTCTTTCTTTCCAGTACAATACCTCTTTCATTCCAACTACCTAACCCTCTCTTTATGGTAAATCTTTTACAAACACCTAATTGCAGATGCTCTATCTTTAATCTTATTTAACTTTATTTCGTCAATATGAGCAACTGTAATTTTATATGACCGTCTGAAATGAGTTACCGAGATATTGGTGAACAAAGATGTACATGTTATTATAAATAATATTTGTTAACATGTGACGTCATATTTACTGTGCTGCCATCTGTGCACCATTTTCGGAATGACGAATATTCGACTTCAACCGATTATCATAATAAAAATCATATGATTACAATTATGCTGAGAATATTACGAAGACCAAAATGAAATATGTAGGTGGCAAAAAAATTGAAAGCGTATGATTTTTTCAAGTATTTATATCCTGTATCTCCGCAGTAACCTTGGGCTTAACGCAACTACATGAGGTTCGTAAAACGGTCTGGTCAATTAGCGAAATGGTAATTGAAAGGCGTTAATGTCGAGCGCTGCCAAATACCCGGAACATCTACAAAGGATTTCATTATATAAGGAATTTCTTGCTGTTGCCCCACGATCGTGTTCTCTGGTGTAAACTGTCTCCCTCTTTTTCTTTATTTTCAGCGAAATATCCAAATGCACCCAAGTCCCAGCATTTGGCGAGAACATAACAGAGCTAAATTGACCAAAAGATACGGTTATGTCCTCTACTTTACTGGAAAGTATTGGTAAGATTTTTTATGGTTAGTGAATATTATGGTCGTTGTGTACTTTACTGAAAGTATTGATGAGATTTTTTTTATACTCAGTGAATACTAAGTACATTGCTAATATGGGCATTTTTAAAGCTTTTGATGTATTTAAGTACAATGTGCAGTTGCACAAATGGCCAGGGGAAGAGTGTGCGAGGAAGATAAGGCTGAAAGGGGCGTTATTGACAGGAGCTCCTAATGCTACTTTACTTATCAGAGTCTCTCTCTCTCTCTCTCTCTCTCTCTCTCTCTCTCTCTCTCTCTCTCTCTCTCTCTCTCAAAACGTTTTTAGCATATTAGTTTGGGAAAAAAGCACGTTAAAAGAAGAAGAAGTAAGTTTGGAATCTAAAACCCTAATCCTTTTGAGTAGTAGATTTATCATCACTTAACAATAAAAAACAAAGAAATTCCTTTCTAGTCTTTACTGATAAGAGACCAGTTCAAAAATTGCCTTAATAACCAGAGTAAGTTCGTGTCAGAGGAGAAAAGATCTTGAGAGCCAAGTATCAGAACCTTTGTTTTTTTTTTTTTTTTTTTTTTTTTTTTATTACTCGGGCCTCTTTACTTTATTACGCTGGAAGTCATTACGTCAGTTACTGCGTCACATCTCCCATTTGCTGATAAAAACTTTTAACTTAAGGTTTTCTGCCCTTGCTTCCCAAATATCCTCTTGAGAGATCTGCTGCAAAGGTCATTCCTAATGCCTCTTAGTGCTGTTACTCTTGCGTCTCGAAATGCTGTACTTGTTTACTCTGAAGGAAGAAGTTCTGCGTCGTGGGGAAATTATATCTTATTTCAGACTCTGATATAAATAAAATTATGATTCTCACCAAACAAATTTCTCGGTAATAGTAAGCACATATGATCCCCATTGCTTTTTTTATTTTCTGCAAAAGAAAGCTACTGAGATGGTTATTTGTATGTCCGTCCGCACTTTTTCTGTCCGCCCTCAGATCTTAAAAACTACTGAGGCTAGAGGGCTGCAAATTGGTATGTTGATCATCCACCCTGCAATCATCAAGCATACCAAATTTCAGCCTTGTAGCCTGAGTATTTTTATTTTATTTAATGTTAAAGTTAGCCATGATCGTGCGCCTGGCAGCGCTTTGAGGAGGCGTCGCCGACGCACCTTCACTTAGCCCCATCTGGGGAGCAACTGAGCGCCTCCCGGTAGTAGCTTTAGAGTTTCATACAGCATTATACATTGTAAAGAAGATTCGATTGCGCCGAAGAGACTTCGGTGCATTTTTTATTATTTTGTTGCCCAGAGTACATTATTCCAATCGCTTTCTTGGCCTAATCAAAATGAGGATTTTATTTTTCTTGTAACTCACAGTTTCTTTTAAGGATGATTCTCCCTATAGACGGAACTTTGTCGTAGTATCGTGTTTTTGTTTCATCATTTCGACCAACCCCTAACAGTCCCTGTGATCTTGACCATCAAAGCTGAAGAAACTTTATATCACAACAGTGATCTCTCTCTCTCTCTCTCTCTCTCTCTCTCTCTCTCTCTCTCTCTCTCTCTCTCTCTCTCTCTTCCCTGCTTCTATTCTCCTCTCCTCGCTTCTATATCTCTGTTCCCTAGCAGCCTTTAATCTCCAGAAAGAAACACCAATTAGACCCATTTCTTTAGTTCGACTTGTGGTCTGTGAAACAGTAAATCTAAGAGATATTGCGAAACCCTTTTTTTCTCATTTTACTTTGTGTTCTTCAACGCAGCACACCCGTTTTCTATCTTCTATCTTGAGGGGACTGTGTTGATAGAGACACTAATCCAACAGTTTTTCATTTGTCTTGGTTGAGTGGCAACTTGCCAGATCTTTTTAAGTAAGGGTTCTGTGGTATTATGACACCATGATGTTATGGTGATCGGAGAGATTACTTATTTCATAAACAATTAATCCACTATCTCTCTCTCTCTCTCTCTCTCTCTCTCTCTCTCTCTCTCTCTCTCTCTCTCTCTCTCTCTCTCTCTCTCTCACACTGTGTATTTTCGATACTGGTTAAACTTCGCACCCTTGTTACTAAGTGCAAGCAACGTATGTATCGGTATTCACCTGCCATTGATAATGTTCTAACTCAGAGGACAGTCATAGTCGAGGGAACAATAAAAAAAAAACTACAGCAACTGAAATAGAATTCAGCAGCAGCTCTACGTACAATTACCTGTTGGCTGTGTTTGTGAATACATATATATATATATATATATATATATATATATATATATATATATATATATATATATATATATATATATATATATATACATATATATATATATATATATATATATATATATATATATACGAGGGGGCTTCAAAAAGTTCATAGAAAAGGGAAAAATAAAAGAAACTATTCAAGTTATGATGTTTATTTTTCAACATATGATCCATCTAAGTCAATACATGTTTGCAATCGTTGGTACCAGCCTTTAAGACCATCTGCATAAAACTGGGGGCCTTGTGATGTGAACCATGTCAAAGCAGCGTTTTTCACATCTTCAACTGACGAATGTTTGATGCCTTTCAAGGATTTTTTCAGTTTTGGAAACAAAAAGAAGTCACTAGGGGCTAAATCAGGACTATAAGGTGGATGCTTAATGATTTCCCACCGAAATTCAAGTAACACAGCTTGTGTCTTGCGAGCGCCATGAGCGGGGGCATTGTCGTGATGGAAAAGGACTCGCCGATGCAGCTTTCCTGGACGTTTTCCAGCAATTTACTTAGCCAATTTTCTCAAAACTCCTTTGTAATAATCAGCATTGATTTTTCATCTGTTTTCAAGGAAGTCAACCAGCAAAATCCCCTTTGCATCCCAGAAAACGGTGGCCATGACCTTCCCTCTTGAACGTTCTGATTTTGCTTTGATGGGGTCCCTTCCACCCCTTGGCAGCCACTGTTTTGATTGAGTTTTATCTTCGGGATCATATTGGTAGAGCCACGTTTCATCACCGGTAACGATTCTATCAAAAAATGCTTCAGGGTCTTCATCCCATTTGTTCAAAATTGCTGTTGAAAGGCCTGCCCTTGGTTGCTGCTGATCAGGGCGCAACAGCTTTGGGACCCACCTAGCAGAAAGCTTGCTCAGCCCCAAGTTTTCCACTAGAATTGTATAAGCTGCGCCAACAGACATATTAAGGGTATCGTCAACTAATTCAGTGGTAATTCGCCTATCCTCTTCAATCAGGTTACGAACTGCATCAATGTTTTCCTCACAAACTGACGTGGATGGCCTGCCACTTCGAGGATCATCTTCAACATCATCTCTTCCACTTCTAAAAGGAGTTATCCATTTGTAGGTGGTTTATTTCTTTGGGGCATTATCCCCATAAACTTGCTGCAAAGCATCGATGTTTTGACTGTTCTTCCAGCCTAGCTTCACCAGGAATTTGATGTTTGTTCTGGCCTCGATTTTGTTAGAATCCGTGCTACTCAGTGAGTGCTAACTTCAGACTACTGGTACAGCGTTGTTACATGCATATGACAGTTCCTGCTCAACAGGGATAAAGACTATAGTGAAATAACAAGCAGTTGCAATGAAAACCAAATTCCTCCATAAACTTAGCAGATATGGATGTTTTTCATGAACTTTTGAAGCCCCTCGTATATATATATGTGTGTGTGTGTGTGTGTATATATATAATCTATGTATATATATATATATATATATATATATATATATATATATATATATATATATATATATATATATAATGTGATATAATTCAGTTTTTCTATATGCTTTTACAGCACAGTGATTGTAATTTTAGTATACTATATACATACATATATATGTATATGTATATGTATATATATATATATATATATATATATATATATATATATATATATATATTTAGTATTATGAAATTATAATCACTGTGCTGTAAATGGTGACAGATATTGAAATATACCTACGTTCTTGTCAGCAACAACAAAATTTGACAATACAGGACCAGATCCACATAAATCGATGCTATGATTTTAATTGAATCCATCATACATAATCTGGATAGCTTTCTGAATTTGGAAACATTGTGCCTTTTAATTGAATTCTATTTGTCTCCCTCAGTGGTTGATATTTTGTTTCTTTTTTTGAGAAAGTTGATAACCTGTTAATACCTAATTATTAAATTAACCCTCCTTTTCCACTTCAGATTAGTGTTTGATTTCTTCCAGTCTTCGTCGAGTCTGCCAGTTGACGTAGTTGGTTTTAGCATTTGGCTGTTTGTTTTAATTCAGTAATTCAATGGAAAACTTTAATTCCCTCCTCAAGTTCAGTAAATGTTATTGATTCTGTTTGTTCTCGTATTTCGCTTCTTCCACCTCATCTTCTCTTCTCAGTTTTCTGTAAAAGAAAACTGTTGAGATGGCTATTTGTCTGTCCGTCCGCACTTTTTCTGTCCGCTCTCAGATCTTAAAAGCTACTGAGGCTAGAGGGCTGTAAATTGGTAAGTTGATTATCCACCCTCCAATCATCAAGCATACCAAATTTCAGCCCTCTAGCCTGAAAAGTTTGTATTTTATTTAAGGTTAAATTTAGCCATGATCGTGCGTCTGGTAACGCTATAGGACAGACCATCACCGGGCCGTGGCTGAAAGTTTCATGGGCCGCGGCTCATACAGCATTATACGCTGTACAGAAAACTCGATTGCGCCGAAGAAACTTCGGTGCAATTTTTTTTTTTTTAGTCACCACTCACATGGCCGTGACAAGCGATCGATTCGACTTTGATTTCATCGTTTTTCACGGTGTCATAAACATGTCGGCAACTTGTCACATACATATCACAAACAGGTTGAATACAAGTCGACGACTTATCGGAAGTCCTAACTAGTGCTTCATTCGAATGTCCAGCATTTGCCGAGGATGTGTTCTTCACTTTCAGCCGATGATATGTTTTCTACCTGTTGGCAATTTGTACGTGATAAGTTGCCGACGGGTGTTTATAACATGTTTGACTGTAGTGTGGATACACCCTTAGGGTAGCTTGGTCCATAAAGTGGTTGGAATTATTTTTTAGATAGATGTTATTACCAGTTACCGTGGTTTTAATTATTTTTAAAATATATAAATTAATGTCAGTGATTGTGGTTGTAATTACTTTTTAAATACATGATATTGTCAATTACTGTGGATGTAATTATTTTTAAAATATATATTATTGTCAATGATTGTGGTTGTAATTACTTTTTAAATATATATTATTATCAATTACTGTGGTTGTAATTATTTTCAAAATATATATCATTGTCAATGATTGTGGTTGTAATTACTTTTTAAATATATATTATTATCAATTACTGTGGTTGTAATTATTTTTAAAATATATATTATTGTCGATTGTGGTTGTAATCTTTTTTACATATCCTATGTTTATATTTGTAGTAAAATGATGAGGCATTCTGCACGCCATTATAAAAGCATTGTGCGCAAGGGAATACGACGATCTAGTAAATATTCTTCCACAACAGAACGCATATGACGCATTGTTGTTATAACCCGGACATCTACCTGCACCATGACGTGTTCATCCCAGGGGAGCCATACGCATGATGATGGAGGGAACGTAAACCACACATATGTATGGGCGGAGACTTCTCTCTCTCTCCCATTCATTTCCCCCCGTCCATTAATATTCCGCATCAGTAGAGGCTACTCGTTTCAGTTTTAAGGGGCAATCTTTTTCATAGATACTTTTCTTCGCGTTCTGCAGAAACGTCATTCAAGACTTCGTGCTGTTACGTAGCTTGTCAGTGGATGGTTCTGATGGACCCGTGAATGGAGTGCTAACGACCCTGACGTGGTATTAACAGACTGTTGTGGTTAAGATTTGAAGAGGTTAGCAAATGCTAATCAATAATCAACATATAACAAGTGAGAAATCTTTCAGTAAAGGTCGATATGTTATTATATGACCAGGAGAAGAAGACTAGTGTTATTTATGCACTCTATAGATGGAAATTTAGTCGAAGAATAAAGTAAAATGAAATTACAGAGAACAATTGTTCCATGACATATGCTGATTGTTGTAATTGTATACTTTCATTCCGTACTAATATAAACCACACATTAAATAACTACTAATGATAATAAAGTGCCTAATTATTTTTGTCAGAATTTCCTCCCATAAAATTACCATATCCAAGAGAAATTGATTTACTGTGTATGTAATAACAAGGTACTCAAATACTTTCATTGAACGCTGTCCAATTTATTAGGTATATATGGTAGTGTGCGTGTCATGGTACATTAGTTGTCATGGAATGGTCGGAATGGTCTGTTATGTTTGTACATGTTTATAGATCTGAATTAATGCATAGGGAATGTTTATGGATTGTACTTACTGGATAAGGAATATATTACTCTTTTTTTATGTATTTCATTTCTTATATAACTATAGCGATACAGTTTTACTCGTATTTTCTTGTTTCCTTTGTTCTTTAATTCTGACACCATTGGGCAGTTAGTGTGCGATGGAATCTCGCTCGGAATGTTCGTGTTCTTTGGGTCTTAAACATTAGATATGTGTGTGTATATATATATATATATATATATATATATATATATATATATATATATATATATATATATATATATATATATATATATATAACATTACTGTATATATATACATATATATATAATACTTATATAAATACTATATATATTTATGTATAATTGTGTATATACAGTATATATATATATATATATATATATATATATATATATATATAATATACTGTATACATACACACAAACAACATCAACATGCGTTTATGTATATACGCATGTTGATATTATGTTTCACTGATTTCGTAATACTGTAGTGTTTTCATTATACTAATCGCGAGAATATAATAATTATCACGAGTGATTATCTGTATAATTTTAATATATTTTTGTAACCTTTAGTAAGTAAAATTCACGTGTCTCTATATATTCTCTCTATTTTCATAACATTTTTTAATGTGTCCATGATATTGTATAACAGGACTATAAACAGTAAATATGTGATATTATATAAGACATTGTTTCTCATGTTTGTAAGGGACTGGGTAACCATACTGACCAATCGTGTTGTACAATACATTGTGTAAAATGATAATAATATTCTTAATTTATATTGTCATCAAAGGAAATGCTATAGAGACAGTGGCAGGTGAATGTTAAAATGGGGAAATTACTTAACATTGAACAGAAAAGAGAAGCTGTGAAATATTCATGATATTTGAAGAGCACCAGCGCAACACGAACCATCAAAGATCAAAAAGTAGTAAAACCATTATATCGCAAGTTTTCCATTCTAGCGGTATCTGGCATCGTTTATCCCATTTAGCACTGTACCTCAGCATCCCATCGACTCTTAGTGCTTTTCCACTATTCAGTCACTTATAGCCATTCTTACATCCTTAGCCATTCTTTCATCCTTAACAAACACTTCCATAAGCTTTCTTTAATTTGCACTAACCCTCTCCGTTATCAGGTCTACCTGTCTCTTATCTTCCACATTCGCCAGTACAACATAACAAGTAAAAAATGCGCCGAAGCTTCCTCGGCGCGGTCGAGTTTTCTGTACAGTGTATAATGCTGTAGGAAACTCTCAGCCACATCCCATGAAACTCTCAGCCGCTGCATATGGAATTTTCAGCCACGGCCCGCTGTGGCCTATGTTGTTGGCAACTATAGCAGTGCCAGACGCACGATCATGGATAACTTTAACATTAAATAAAATACAAACTACTGAGGCTAGAGGGCTGCAATTTGATATGTTGAAGATTGGAGGGTGGATGATCAACATACCAATTTGCAGCCCTCTAGCCTCAGTAGTTTTTAAGATCTGAGGGCGGACAGAAAAAGTGCGGAAGGACGGACAAATATCCATCTCAATATTCTTCTTTTACAGAAAACTGAAACTGACGACATTGACCCAGGATTGAATCCTCTTCAAAAAGCATCTTGCAATGCTCATCTTTTATTCTGAGATCTATTGGCCCGTCAAAATTTCTCTCTGCATTCACTTGCTTGGAAAAATTTTCATTTTCCAGAGTATTTGCTCTAATTTAGCCAGTTTTTCTACGCTTGAAGTATTTTACTGGTTTAAAATAATTTAATATTAATTTGCATATTTTTTTGTCGAGAGAGACAGAAAGCAAATATAATTTTGCAATTAAATTGTAATATTCAGTTTATGCAATTTAGTTAAGTAAAAGAATCTATGAACTTAGAATTTTGTCCTTCGGAAATTTCATTACGTTATATATATACTGTATATATATACACATATATTTATATATATACATATATGTATGTATGTATGTATGTATGTATGTATATATTATATATTTTATATATACTTATATATATATGTGTGTATATATGTATATGTATATATATACATAAATACACATATATATATATACATATATGTATGTATGTGTATATATATACACATATATATGTGTGTATTGTGTATTTTCCTATTTGTACGTATATATACACAATTAATTGCCTTATGTAATATTTATTTTAACATCATCTTGAAGTATAGAATGTGACTTTTATCTCCTGTCATATTCAGTATTCCATCAGATTCCCCGTGAGATAGTTTCGACGAGTTGGCCCAGCCCCGAACAATCTAAGGGATTTGGCTCAACGAGGCTGAGGAGACCTCTCGCACACAAGAGTGATGCGCGTGTTCCCTGTTCCCTCGTGGTCGTTAATCCCCGGAAGATCATCAATTAGACCCATTTCTTTGCTCAGGATTGACTTCTCCGAGGTGGTGAATCTGAGAGGCTTTGAACGGACGATGCTCTCTCTCTCTCTCTCTCTCTCTCTCTCTCTCTCTTCTCTGAGGTGGTGAATCTGAGAGGCTTTGAACGGACGTTGCCTCTCTCTCTCTCTCTCTCTCTCTCTCTCTCTCTCTCTCTCTCTCTCTCTTCGATTCCTAAGCTCCCCTCGTCGTGTTTTCAATTATTTTGGTTTGTATACAGTTGGAATTTAAGTACATCCGCAATTTGCGGTAAGTTATATCCTAAATCATCTTTGCTCATCCTGGTGGATTCATTGCAAATTAGCCCCCCCTCCTCCCTACATCCCCTGTATGGATAATTTAAGAACAAAACTCTCTCTCTCTCTCTCTCTCTCTCTCTCTCTCTCTCTCTCTCTCTCTCTCTCTCTCTCTCTCTCTCTCTCTCTCTCAGTAGTGTTGTTGTTGTTGGCTTATTCATTGTTGTTTTACCACAAAATCCCTGAAGAACCTTCTGCTGCTATCAATTTATATACTTACTGCTGAAGTTCAGTTATCATTGAAGCAATTCTCTTTTACACTACCATTGATAAACTGCTTTAATGAGCTACTGCTTAATCAGTGCTGTCTAGGTACAGGGAACGAAAAAAAGCAAACATTTTACATTTTTACCACCAATGCTTGAAAACCCAAAACCCCAGATTTTCTCTCTCTCTCTTTTCTCTCTCTCTCTCTCTCTCTCTCTCTCTCTCTCTCTCTCTCTCTCTCTCTCTCTCTCTGTCATATAATACAGTCCAACCTTTGTTAATTTACGCACGTTCTCTGTCGTTTATCGATCGACCTTAGAAGTGAATAATTGTAATATTCATAGTCATATATTTCCTACAAGGCTTTTCTTGAAGGCCTGCTAGTCTGGTGGACTCTGCTACCTTGTTATTTTATGTTAATGAATGTAGGTAATGTTTACAAAGTGTTACGGAGAATTCCGCCGCCGGCGGTTCAAGTTGTGGCGTGGTGCAAAAGAGTTGGATGCAACTTGAGAACGAGAAATTATATATCATTGGGTTAGTCTTATTTGGGTGTGAATAACAAGACACTGAATGTGTGGTATATGCAATGTAAAGGAGAAGCCTAGGGAAGCTCGACTGAGATACTTTGGCCATGTAATAAGAAGAGAGGAGGTGGGACCAATCAAGAGAATCAAGAACATGCCAGTGATGGGGAGGAGGAGGAGTGTGGGGCGTCAGCGGATGAGATGGATGGATGAGGTGAGGATGGATATGGATGAGGTTGGACTGGGGAAAGAAGATGCTAGGAATAGAATTAGATGGAGAAAGTCGACTCGAGTGGCCGACCCTGCTATATAGTGGGATTAATAAGGTCGAAAGAAGAAGAATAATAAGACTCTGAGGGAAGAATGGAGGAATAAAACCATTGTGTCAGTCTCTTTAATTTATCGCTAAGTAACTCTCGCTAGAAAATGTGTTTTTAAAGCCATTTTTGTTGCATGGACGATAAAATCAATTCTTTAATTTGTTTATCAGATGAATAAACGCCCGGCTAATGTATTCTCTTCACATTTCTTGGAAATTTTAAAACTGACGTCTTTTCAGATCAAAAATTAGTTGAAAAGTTGTGTATGTGTTTTTCATTTCTGCGTGGAAGCAAGGCAGTTATCTCCGCGTGACAAAACTAAACAGACATTCCTAATTTTCATCATGCAAAACAGGAAATTCATTATCTTTTTTTGCATGAGAAAAATAAGGAATATCTGATGTTTTCATATTATTGGTCCCATTAAACTTTGATAATGCGAAAGATCATTAACAGACTTATACTGTTTTTAGGCGTGAAGACACGTGCATTTCAACTCCTGTGTAACTTGCCAACTACGGAAATAAAAGGAAATATAAGATTAAATAGCGTACATCAGATCAATTTAAACTTCAATGTGATTTAACGGAGACCTCATATGTTAAATCGGTAACGTTGCAGATTTTATATATATATATATATATATATATATATATATATATATATATATATATATATATATATATATATATATATATATATATATATATATATATATATACATACACACACAGAGTATGTAAATTAGGTTCCAGTCGGTTTGAAATAATTTTGTTACTTCAGGTTCAGAATTTCTCACTTTCCAGCTATAACTCAATTGTTATGCTATTTCCGAACCTCTAGTTATAGGATACATCAAATACTGAATTGCCTGTCATTTTCAACTGATGCTGCCTACTGAATCATAATAGTGTTTACAGTTACACTGTAAACTGTACAATATTCAATAACAAAAAAAAATCATATTTCGGTTCACTCTTTCTTCTCTTCCTCATTCCAGACTTTTTTTTTTTTTTTGCTACTGACGGATGATCAGATGAAAGTTGGATTACTCCACAGTGTTCCGGAAATTTTTTCATGTCCTGTTACTTATGAATTTGCTGCTACTTTTATGGAATGGTTTATTTTTTAGAGACCTCCTGTCGCTTGATAATGTTAAGAAAATTATTGGAAAGAACTTCCTAATGCCACATTAATTTTTTTTTAGTTTAGTAATAATGCATCATAAGGAGTTTATTTTTATTGTTGAGGATATAAAACCTTATGTTTTCTGAAGCTTTTTATATGCTTAAAACTAAAGCATTTAGATAAAACAAAACAATAGTAAAAATGTATATCGGTAAAAGTTTAAGTTATTTTTAAAAATCTTTTTTTTTTTTAAAGTTACCTTACCCAGAAATCACAAAAAGCACGCGAGGTTTTATTGAGCCGTGACACATGACGGTGCCCTTCGCGCCTGGCATTCGTCCTTGGAGAGCCATAGAGCTGAGGGAGTGTACATAAAACACGTATTTATGTGAGGCCTGAGACTTCCTTTACCTCCCCCGTGTCTTGCCACGAAAATTCTGTAACAGTGAAAACGGAAGGTTTACTAGTATTATCTATTGAAGATGGAGAGGGAACTTGTGTCATCCATTTACGTAATCTTTTGGCTAAACTGAATGTAAAGTATGCTACGTTCCCTCCGAAGATTATGGTTTGGTGATGCAATGGTGCATGGCTTATGAGAGAAGAAAGAATACATTAAAGTAATTCTTTCAATTCACTGCCATTGTCTCTCAGAAATTGAAAAAAGAATACATGAAAAGTAATTCTTTTAATTCGTTGCCATTGATTCTCAGAAATTGAAAAAGAATATAGTTATGTTTCAGTAATGCATTGGAGTATGGTTTATGAGAGAAGAAAGAATACATCAAAAGTAATTCTTTTAATTCACTGCCATTGCCTCTCAGAAATTGAAAAGAATACATTCAAAGTAATTCTTTTAATTCACTGCCATTGCCTCTCAGAGACTGAAAAAGGATAGTTATGTTTTAGTAATGCGTTGGTGTATGGTTTATGAGAGAAGAGAGAGTACATTAAAAGTAATTCTTTTAATTCACTGCCATTGCCTCTCAGAAATTGAAAAAGAATAGTTATGTTTTAGTAATGCATTGGTGTATGGTTTATGAGGGAAGAGAGAATACATTAAAAGTAATTCTTTTAATTCACTGCCATTACCTCTCAGAAATTGAAAAAAGAGTATAGTTAAACACAACAGAAATGCAAGAGGGGAAAACATGTATACTAAGGTCCTTTACACTCTTCTGGCAATATGTACAAGAAACTGAATTATAAATACGACCAGCCCATTTATTAAAGTGCCTCGTGTTGTATCTTAACATTGAAGTGTGTGTTCATCATGTCATGAACAAATGACAAATAGTGTGTCAGGTTCATGACAGTTTCATTTCATGCTTCAACAGAATTTTATGACAGTTTTCTTGATAGTGAACTCTGGAATGTTTATAAGCTTTCTTTGTTATTCGAATGATATATATATACAAACGTAACGATACTAATATATCTTATGTAGCTTTCCTTTCCTGATGTGGTCACAATAATCCATTTTCTTTGTAAGGACACAATAAAAATAGATATTTTTGTGAGGGTGTCCAATTTCGATATAAGATATTGGAAATTTTTTATCTGGCCAAAAACGTATTTCTTATTTCTTGCTGCAATGGAGAGAACAATAGGAAATGTAAGAAAGATAATAATTGAAATTACACTTCAGATTGAAAAGGGAGATTCGGAACAAAGCAAGAGAATTCAAGGGGCAAACTCGGGGGAAAAGGACACATGAAAACACTTAGGGTGGACCTGACAATAAGAAATAAATGAAGTGAGAACATAAAAGCGCACTTAAAAAGTTTTTATCGGTTCAAAGAAGAGGAAGAGAACTGTAAAATGTATGAATGCCAATTATAAAAATGACCTGAAAATATATGAATACCAGTAATGAAAATGACCTGAACATATATGAATACCCTTAATGAAATTGACCTGAAAATATGTGAATACAAAAATGTAAATGACCTGAAGTTATATGAATACCAATAATGAAAATGACCTGAAATATATGAATACCAGTAATGTAAATGGCCTGAAAATATAAGAATACCAATAATGTAAATGACTTGAAGTTATGTGAATATCAATAATGAAAATGACCTGAGAATTGTGAATACCAATAATGAAAATGACCTGAAAATATATGAATACCAATAATGTAAATGACAAAAATATATGGGTACCAATAATGAAAATTACCTGAAAATATGTGAGTACCAATAATGTGAATGACCTGGAAATATATGAATACCAATTATGTAAATGACTTGAAGTTATATGAATATCAGTAATGAAAATGACCTGAGAAATATGAATACCAATAATGAAAATGGCCTGAAAATATTTGAATACCAATAATTAAAATGACCTGAAAATATATGAACACCAATAATGAAAATAACCTGAAAATATATGAATACCAATAATGAAAATGACCTGAAAATATATGAATACCAATAATGAAAATGACCTGAAAATATATGAATGCCAGTGATGAAAATGACTTGGTAAAAAGACGAGATTAAGAAAACATATATGGTAAAATGGAAAGTAAATTAAGAGAACATAATTCTAATGGCCTTCTACTTACGAGATGATGACGAGGAAGTAGCTTGTGCCCTTATCACAGTTATGGCACCGTAGTGTGTCGTAAAACCGCCTTTGGTAAATTTTTATGTTACGGTGTGAGCTGCGTTCTCTCACTGGATGACCGTCATTTATGCAAATTTCATTTGTTCTTTAAAAGGATCGTGATTCACTGACAGTATGGCTTATTCGAAAATCTTTAGAAAGTCTCATTGCAGTCTTTGAATTTCATTTATCTGTTAGTTTTTGTGTCGTCGTGTTCCCTTCTTAGTTTTCTGTAAAAGAAAACTGTTGTACCGGCTTTGCCTGTTCGTCCGCATTTTTGTCTGTCCGCCCTCAGATCTTCAAAACTACTGAGGCTAGAGGGCTGTAAATTGGTAAGATGATCATCCACCCTCCAATCACCAAACATACCAAATTGCAGCCCTTTAGCTTCGGTAGTTTTTATTTTATTTAAGGTTAAAGTTAGCCATAATCGTGCTTGTGGCAACGATTTAGGATAGGCCACCACCGGGCCATGGTTAAAGTTTCATGGGCCGCGGCTCGTACAGGATTATACCGAGACCACCGAAAGATAGATCACTTTCCGGTGGCCTTGATTATACGCCATAGCGGCTGTACAGAAAACTCGATTGCATCGAAGAAACTTCGGCGCATTTTTTACTTATTTTAGGTACAAGAGAGTGTGAGAGAGAGAAATTAGTGACTAACACATTTTTTATTCTTGGTATGTATATATATGTATATATATACGTATATATAGACAGTATATATATATATATATATATATATATATATATATATATATATATATATATATATGTGTGTATATATATAATATATATATATATTATATATATATATATATATATATATATATATATATATATATATATATATATATATATATATATATATACATACACACATACGGTATATATATATTTGGCTGAGTGGAATATGTCTTAGCTAATCTAGTCCCAGCTAAAAAGATATAGTATTCGAGTGTTGTTCAAGGCTGGGTAATTTATGATAAAGATTCCTTATTAATTTTAAGTTATTTCCATGGCAAAGTTAATTCGACTTTAAATGTGTGTAATTCAGAAGTCCTAGATAAAGTTAAGTATATCTTAGTTTAACCAGACCACTGAGCTGATTAACAGCTCTCCTAGGGCTGGCCCGAAGGATTAGATTTATTTTACGTGGATAACAACCAACTGGTTACCTAGCAACGGGACCTAGAGCTTATTGTGGAATCCTAACCACATTATGACGAGAAATGAATTTCTGTCACCAGAAATAAATTCCTCTAATTCTTCACTGGCCGGTCGGAGAGCTGAACGCTGGGCCAACAGCGTGCTAGCCGAGAGCTCTACCAACCCCTCCAGTGAAGAACTAGAGAAAGGGAGGGAAGTGAGAAGAAGATGCAAGAGGATATAGAACTAATGAGAGCTGAGATATCAGAATATTGAAGAAGTCTACTTGTCCTTACAAAATACGGGTGAGTGGTGCAGTGTGTAAGGTAAACAATGGGTGGTTTTGGATGTGTAAAAAAAATTCGTAGCACTGATGGTGTCGATAAGGGTTAATGTACACGAAGGTGGTGTGGTTGCTTGAAGAGAATAATAGAGGGAAGACCCAGTATAAAGAAAATGCATAAAATGTATACGTTCAGAAGTGTTAGGTAAGAAGATTAGATGGAGTCCCGTTCAAACTGTTTGACAAATGTTCAAATGAATCCTGTGAATGAGAGGTGTGACTCAGCTAAGCTTGTAAATTTGATTCCTAAACGATGCTTCATATTTTGCTGAATAGCTATTATGAATAATGTAGTAGTAACTTTTGTTTGTTTCTTAGAAACAATCACGTTTTAGGACGAGATTGATTATTTTAGTATTTCTTTTTATTCCCAGGATTTTTTTTAGCTCCTTCGTTTTCACCCCTCAGTGTTATGTAAGGGTCCCCTACAGAACTGTCATGTGCTGTTCATCTAGATGACATGAACTTCCCTCTGTAGTGACTTGCGAGTTGGCTTACGGAAGTACCGCATTGCGACAGCTTGTTAATCAATTGAATTGTGGAAACTATCATGGGAGGGGAGACTATTTTCCGGAAGGTGGCACGGAAGGAAAATGCCTTCCAACGCCTCTATCCTCCATCCCTTGCCCTTTTGTGCCGTCCAGATTCTGCCCCTGGTGTCCTGGGACTTATGCAGTATAACGTCTCTACGTAATCAGCTTTTCCCGACGAACTTCATCCCTTGGTATAAGAAGCCCCGCGTGAATTGCGTGTTTTTCCTCGGCACAAAACCGATGCGTCCGATGCCTTGAATTATTCATGGATTAGGAGGAATTGCGAGAGGTAAAAATAAAGAGGAAAGAGGAGCCTCTTCAGATATCCCTCTTCTTCTTTCCCTTCGGCGTCCTAGAAGCCCTTCCTAATCAGCCTCCAGGGTTTTTGCGTCCTGGGACTTCTTTGCGTTTTCAGCGGCTTTCCATAATATTGTGGCCTCATTTACCCAGTTTTGCTGATTTTTATTCAGGTGAGGCCACTGTACGCTCTCAGTGCTCTATGACACATTTTGTGAAGCGTAACAAAAATTTATGATCAGTTAAAGTTTTTATAAGTATTAAATTGACAAGGAACCTGTAATTTTTTTCAGAAACCACAAACGCTTTGCTAAAGTCAGACTCAGACAGAGAAAATTGGGATTTGTTTTATGCCAAATATTTGGTAAAAATAACAACAGCAACAAACGCAACAACAGTAACATCAATAATAATAATAATAATAATAATAATAATAATAATAATAATAATAATAATAATATTTTACTTCGCCACACACTATGCGCAGAAAATGGTATACGATCATTAAGCACCTGGTTCATCTCGTGCAACCCCGTAGGTGGGTAGTGCCGTCAGTGCACCTCACGCGATGCACTGTAGGCATTGCTAAAGGTTCTTTGCAGCGTCCCTTCGGCCCCTAGCTGCAACTCCTTTCATTCCTCTTACTGTACCTCCATTCATATTATCTTTCTTCCATCTTGCTATCCACCCTCTCCTAACAGTTATTTCACAGTGCAACTGTGAGGTTTTCCTCCTGTTACACGTTTCAAACCTATCTGCTTTCAATTTCCTTTCCAGCGCTGAATGACCTCATAGGGCCCAGTGCTTGGCCTTTGGCCTAAACCCCATATTCCATTCCATTCCTATCTCGTGCAGTTTCGTTGTCTATACTCTGTAAGTCATTTTAAAAATTTCATATAAGGTCACTGCTGTAGGTTTTACAGACCGTATTAGCAAATACAACTTGTCAATATAAGGGCCAGTATGCTGTTGATTGTTAATTAAAAATATATTACTTTTCTAGCACATTGTAATAACATGAACAGGACTCTCACGACCAGAAAAAACAAGGTAATTGATTGCTTGTACTGAGTAACAGCTCAGTAACCTTATAATATATATATAATATATATAATGTGTGTATGTATGTATGTATATGTATGTATGTATGTATGTATGTATGTATGTATATATATATATATATATATATATATATATATATATATATATATATATATATATATATATTAAACTTTAAAAATTAAAGTCCTCCTGGGCCTCTGTAGGCTCATGGGGCAGGCACTGATCTCCTGTTTCTTAGGCCGACAGCCAGTTGGGGGACAGGTCCCAATGCCTATGACACGTGGGCAGTGTGTCGCTAGGCCCACTCTTTAATTCCCCAGCACGAGGGCTAGTACATTCTCCTATTCTCTCAGATTTTTTCGGACCGTTAGGTTGACAGGCTGCCAGATTTTTGCAGTGGCGCAACCCAAGCCATCAGTAAGCGGCGGATATATATATATATATATATATATATATATATATATATATATATATATATATATATATATATATATATATATATATATATATATATATATGTATATAATATATATTTCAGAAGAATTGATAAAATATATTTCAGAAGAATTGAGTAAAGCCATTATTTCAGTGGCACGTCACTGATATTTATACATACCACCATATAAGCGCGCGCGCGCTCACACACACACACACACACACACACATATGCATATGTGTGTGTATGTATGTGTGTGCCACTTAAATAATGGTCTTACTTAATTCTTCTCAAATATGTAATCAACGTTGGATAGCTTCCTCAAAAAGCATCATATTTTTTGCAAGTTGAATTCATCATGTAAAAGATTCTTAACATTAATGTTCTGTTAATATTTTCATCATCAGATTACCTTTTCCATGCCTTTGCTCTGTCTCTTTTAGCGACACTCCTCGTTCATATCATTGTATACATCACAATACACAATGACAGCAGCTCACCACAGTGTTCATCATTCCCCTTTGGACATCATTTCTTGAAAACACTCCCTTGTCCTCCTCTCTCGTAACATAAGCGCAGAAAATAGTGGAAATTCTTTCCTGTCATTTTGACAGAGGAATCCGTCTTTCCCTCTGCAACTTAACGGGGGGTCTTGGCCACACACGTAAAAGACTAAATAATAAAAAAAAAAAAAGCTTCGGGACGCGAGGAAAATATATACTCGCGGAATGGAAGACAAACATGAGACGTCTGTGGAAAACGCAAAGATGATTTCATTCTTACAGACAGGGAAACGGGGGCGGGGGGGCGATTAATGTTTTCGTTTTTGGCTTCAGAAACTTCGTGAGTGCGAAGTGAACATGAACGGTATAAGGGTCTATGAGTGAACATCCTCCTCAGCAGTGCAAAATGCTTAGACTGACGAAGGCTTGGGGCTTTTTCTTTTATGACGTCTAAAAATTGTATTTACTTGCGAACTCTAACGTGTTATCTTCTAACCTTTATTATTAATTTTTTTCGTAGTTCTGGAATTTTTGTTCCCAACATTTTCATTGCCATGTTCTACTGTTCTTAGACTGATAGATTTTTCAAGTTGTAGTCATTCTATTGTTGAATGATTTTTCAAGTTGTAGTCATTCTGTTGTTGAATGATTTTTCAAGTTGTAGTCGTTCTATTGTTGAATAATTTTTCAAGTTGCAGTCATTGTATTGTTGAATGATTTTTCAAGTTGTAGTTATTCTATTGTTGAATGAAAGAAACAGTCATTCTGTTGTTGAATGATTTTTCAGTTGTAGTTTTTTTAATTTTTAATGTATTCTGTTGTTGAATGATTTTTCAAGTTGAGCTCTAACGCCTTGTCTTCTAACCTTTATTATCAATTTTTTCAAGTTGTAGTTCTAGAATTTTTGTTCCATTCAACATTTTCATTGCCATGTTGTTGACTGTTCTTAGACTATTGTTGATTGATTTTTCAAGTCGTAGTCATTCTCTATTGTTAAAAAAAAGTTTCGGTTTTTATAATTAATGTAGAGCAGTGTGATTTTTTTATAGTTCATTTTTGTATAATTTTAGTTACTAACAATATGACAGTGATGGCAAAAAGTAAGCTAGGTTTGAAATTAGAAAACGCAGTTAATCTTCGGATATCCGCCAGTTAATATTTTCCCTTCCAAGTGCATCCCCAATTTTTATTGTTATTATATTGGCTCTGTTGAAGAACCGCCATCACTAATAATAACATGCAAAGCTAGGGTCAAGCTTTATTTAATCTCATTTCGTATTCCGTGAAAGTCGACGCTACTTTTGTATTCGGATTGACATGGAATTAGCAAATTGGTTAATCCACTCTGGTCATTCGTTCAACGACTGGCCATAAATAAGCTGAGCTATTTGTAAAGCCCATGATGGAAATTACATTAAAAATGGTGAAAGTAAATTACCGGATATACTCCATGTTGTTAGATTATGAATGCTATTTTATTCATTATATATGTCAATTTGCCGCATTGCCTGTGAAATTAAAATATATGGAATTCATTGCCGTGTTCCTGCAAATGTCTGAGAGGTATATTTGAGACATAATTTGAGTTATAAATGATCATGCATATATTTGCGAAGGTTATATAAGAAAATGAAAGTCACCGTGTTTTTTTGTGTGTATTTATATGCGTTTGTGAGTGTGTGCGTGGGTAAATATGATCAACGTTAATGGAAATTATGTATAGAAATAAGCATGCCTATGTCAATCAAAATTATATACTAAAATTATCATTGCACATATGCCAAAGAAAAATTGTAAAGGAACTTAGGTTTCTTTTTATTTTTATAGTCGAGGTTTTTAAGACATGAGGACCGACGGATAGACTTCTTGATGCAAATATCTAAGGGAGAACGAATTGCAAGTTAAAAGGGAAAATACGCATAGCTGCAAAAATATTAATACTCTCTTAACAAGAGGGAATATTATATGAATCAAGGCAAACGATGATTGGAAAGAAAGCCAAAGCTCTTGGTACGAAGAGAGAGAGAGAGAGAGAGAGAGGGAGCCGTGGACCCAGAAATTCCAGGGTCACTTGCCCTCACAGAATAAATGTGGGAATAAAGGTACTCGAGGAATATTTACCCTGCAGACAAACACAAGATGCTTGTTTATTTCCACATTTGCGAAATCGCCGGCCATTCTCTAGTTTATTTTGTGGCCCAGAAATGTCCACTTTTAGCGTGTGAGAGGATGAGGATTTTTTTTTTTTTTTTTTTTTTTTGGCTATAGCTTTATGGCTTAAATCCAAAACCTTTTCATTATCCATATCCTGCTTTTGAACCTTGTAATCCTTCAATCCATCATCAGTAGTTTTTATCATTTTTTAAGCTAGCCATGGCGCTTTCTATCCCTAGTTAAAACATATATTCGTAAACACCTTTTTTCTTTAATTTTTTTTTATTAGAAGTCTGCTCATGTTCCCACTTGTAATAAGTTGTTTGCTTTGGAATTAGATGCGGTTTCTTTTTTAAAGTTCTCATTTTAAATTCTCTTTGTTTACAGTGATTGCATTATGTCTCAAATATTTATATCTACTTTGTTGTTAATGCAAAATTCCTAGCGTCAATTTTTAGTCATATATTTAGATTTTTTTTTTCTTCGGAAAAGAGAATATCGATTTATTTTTTGCCTCAAATTGATGATGATGTTACTCACATTCACCAATATATAATCTTAAATGTTACCGATTTGCATTTTTTTTCCTAAATTCAAAATTTGCTTCTGTATAATGAGAATGTCACCTTAATTCTGCCTTGAGATTAACGTTAGTTATATTTTTAAGTCTAGTAATTTATAATGGCAAAATGTTAAGTATTCTCTCTTTTTCCTTCATTAATATTTGCCTCTGAAGAGTGAGAACGCAATAACAATTCTCCATTAAGGTCACAATTAAATCGAAACGAAACACGTTTCCAACATTTCTCATCCCTCTTCCAACAGATTCCATGCTTGTATTTATTCATCTCGGGATTCATTCGGCGCAAAGTCCCGGGCCACCCAGCGTCGGTCTGTCCGTTCCTGAGGCCATTTATATTCATTGGGTGCATCTGTCTTCGGCGACTCTGAAGATCTGCGGAGGTAAGCCCAGTGTCACCTGAAATCCTGCCTCAGTTTATCTTGTGTTTACGTTTCTGTTTGTTGTTTCCTTCGCGCGTGCAACAGGTTCGTGTTTTCTCGATCACTCGAATTACTGTACTGATGGGTTTTTTGTTTTTTGGTTTTACCTTTTGTTTGAGGTTGGGTTTCCTTTTATTTGTTTTTCTGGGATGAGTTTTAATTTCTGCGTAGAATTTCCGTTGGTATTATTTTTGTCAACGGGTTTCAGTTCAAACTGTGTGCGGAATTCGTGAGGAACATGTTTTTCATGAATTGTTTTATTTTGTTGCATACCATTCTATTTTTTTTATGTACATTTAAGATCTCTTGTTTGAACAATAAGAAATTATCCAACCCTTTTGGTTTTCAGCAAGTTTTTGGTGTAAAATGACTTGCTGATTTTTAGGTAATTTTTATATGATTTTGCACGGGCATCTGTGTCCAAACTTGAGGAAATTTTGTTAGCATTTTCCGTACCAGTTTTAATGATGGCATGGGTATAGTGAGTTTTATTAATGAAAACTCTCACAGTCCTGGACTGATAACTAAAATTAGCATTTAATTAGAGCAAAATTTTAGACGAAAAATTTACAAAAAACTTCTTTTGACGGAGAGAATAGATAAAAAGATAAACAGACAGATGGAAGAGAAATCACTGGGCAAAAAAATCTGTCACAATCAGACCCTGATTGAGTACAACTTCCCATCAGTTTCCACAGGCGCAGAGCTTACCCAACCCATCAGTCCACAGAAAACGGAGCCAGTGTTTGCTCCACCTCGTAAATTCTCCCTGGTAATTTTCAAATTCCGCCGGAACGTCTGCGGAGAAAGCCCCATTTGCCTACAAACAGCATTAAATTGCGAATTCCCGGTCTCAGCTCTTGCAAATTCCGAGCCAATACCTATTTACATAACCGACAAATCCCGTAGCCTATCGGGAAGGCTGCGGCCTTTGTGTCTGGAGATTGCGAGAGTGATTCTCTCTACCTCAGAGTTACACACTCGGACTCTGATGCTTCTGAGTGAGATGAGGAACCTTATGAAACTCTTGCAGAACCTGACTGCAAACGTTACCTACTTCAGTAATGGTTTAACAGCCTCTTTGTGTGTGTGTATATATATATATAATATATATATATATATATATATATATATATATATATATATATATATATATATATAATGTATGTATATATGTATATATAAAGATACATATATATATGTGTATATACAGTACATATATATATATATATATATATATATATATATATATATATATATATATATATATATATATATCAAAAATCACAATGTCATCAGTTCATGAGAAAATGGAAAAGCTTATGATACCTCCCCACTGAAACTGGAGCTCTTGATTGATAACAAAATGCAACTGAATTTATTTATATATATTATGATGCGGGACAAGTATTTATCTTTCCGGATCTTCAGCCAGTGTAGCCTTTTTTAAGGTATATAACGTTTTAATTATTTCTATATAGTTTATTCATGCAGCTTATTTTAATGCAATGAAAACTTCCCCAAGATGCCCAAATCTTTATTTCAAGATAACCATACCATTAAAATTTCAGGGTCAGTTATTTCTGCAATTACTGTTCCCATTTCTTTGACCTAAGATTTAAAAAAAAAAAAAAAAAAGGCTGATAGTTGGAGTAACCCCTGGGGATAGAGGAAAATATTTTGGTGCGCAAATATTTTTTTTCAATATTCTTATCTCTTTTACTCTAAAATCAGGAAATATTATTGTTCCTTGTTTGGGGCAGACAGGAGCGCTGTGAATTTCTTTTGCGGTTATATAGCGTAAAGTACGTGATATTGAATGAATATCAGTATATAAATTGTGTAATATACCTACACGCATACAAGTACACTATATATATATGTGTGTGTGTGTGTGTTTGTGTATGTATGTTTGTATATATATATATATATATATATATATATATATATATATATATATATATATATATATATATATAGTGTATATATATATTTGTGTGTATGTGTATGTACATCTATATAATTTATGTATACAAGTGGTTTATCATATGCACATATATGTATACATATCATATGCACATATATGCCCAAATATATACATATATAAATATATATATATATATATATATATATATATATATATATATATATATATATACATGCATATATATATATATATATATATATATTAAATAAATATATATATATATATATATATATATATATATATATATATATATATATATATATATATTTATATATATATATATATACATGCACACACACATTTATGTATAAAGGTATTTATAGACACACACACACACACATGTATGTATAAATATACACATTACCCCTACATCATCATCCTTTAAGACAGTACAAAAACGAACAAATTTTGCAACGTCTACTCCATGTAAATGAAATAAAGCGAACGTAGAGTCCCGTCAAAATGTTGATGAAATTTGCGAAAGAGAATATCCGAAACAGCGAGACGGAAGAAACGAACGGAGTAAAACTGAAGTTTCCGTCGGACATCGTATTTTGGCAGTATTTTACTCCCTCGTTCCACTCCGGAACCGGAGTAATAACCTCTCCTACAAAAGGGACTCTTAGCTTTGCTCTCCCGAACTTTTATTTTACTGTCCAGTGTATTGGATATTACAACACTCTCTCTCTCTCTCTCTCTCTCTCTCTCTCTCTCTCTCTCTCTCTCTCTCTCTCTCTCTCTCTCTCTCTCTCTCAAAAGACTTCTTTGGCAATGCATCGTCCAGTTTTTAAATAGTCGCTTTGTTTCAAACGATTTCTTGCGTGTCAAATTACATGGCATGTTCATTTCAGTGACCTAAAGAGAGGAAGAGTGAAATTGTAATTCTACCATGCTCCAATAGTGCGTTAATAATTGGTGATGATGAAGTGAAGCTGCAGGGACTAGTGAAATAGTTTGAAAGGCGAAGAAAATTGATAGTGAAAAATAGCACGGATAATTTGAAGAGTTGAATCGAAGCCTGGAAGATAATTCAAGAAAATTATAGAATAAAGTGCATAAAAATGAGAGTGGATGGTTAGTGAAAATCCTGGAGAAAAAGAACAGATGATAATTACATTAAAATCAACAAGGAATCACTATATATGGCGCAAAGGTAATAGGAGCACTACATAATATCTGAATAAAAAAAAAATTGTTTGTTTTAGGAAACAGTTTCTTAAAACTTAAATGAACTACGAAGTCAAGACTCCTTCATGGAAGCTAATTGCAGAAGCTGACAAGGAGATAAAATGGAATAGGTGGTACTTGGTAAGACTAGTTGATTTTATATCATATAGTTGATAGATTGAGTGAAATAAGAGCCACAAAGTGTATAAATGAAAAGAAATCTCGTAACCTCATAACGACTGATAATTGTGGATATGTACTGTATATATGTGTATATATATATATATGTGTGTGTGTGCTGTTTGCTGTTTGTGTATGTATGTATGTTTGTGTATATATATAAATATATGTGTATATATATACATACATATAATATATATGTATATATATACTGTATATATATGTACCTAATATATATATATATATATATATATATATATATATATATATATATATATATATATATATATATATATATATATACACATATATTATATATACAATATGAAATAAATGTAAAACCTTAAACTGCAGTAATCATGGAAATAAATCTCCATTACCACCGACGGTTTCAGTTACTTAAAACTCGCCTACATTCGGCTGCACGCAGACCCAGGCGGTCCACGAAAAAAAAGAAGAAATCCTTTCATCCGTAAAAAGAAATCAGTTGCAGAGAGAATTCCTATCACCAAAAATCTCATGTGCAACGCCAAAAGTTTTGAACGACGATGGGGTTCTTATAAAAAAAAAATAAATAAAAAGGAAAAAGCAAAGAACAAAATTGGAATTTAGACACGGCAAAAAAATTACACGTTCCCCCAAAAGTGTTGGAATTAAAAAAAAAAAAAAAAAAAGGACGGACGGAAAAGTCATTCTGTCGTAAGTGATATCAACCACTTCTGACGAAGATAGTGCAGGAGATTTACAAGTATGCATATACATATATATATATATATATATATATATATATATATATATATATATATATATATATATATATATATATATATATATTACATGTACATATACATATATTCATATGTATATATATATATGTATATATATATATATATATATATATATACTTATGGATATATATATATATATGTATGTATGTATGTATATCAAAAGTTTCTTTGAAGGAGACGAATGTCTGTAGAGAGGTAACATTAACATTTGCTCTTATTGCACCTTTGAGTATTTTAGAGGAGTCAATGATACTCATGCATTCATTTTGTAAGATATATTCTGTTTTAAAACAGTTATCACACACATTATTCTATTTACTTTCTTAATTTTGGTGTTTATTACTATTAGTTTTGTAGGTAATGTCCCCATTCACGCAAATTTTCATTTATAAATTTGTAGATAAAGTGCTGATAAAATGTACTTCCATATAGTTGTAGAAAATTCATTTGAATTCTATTAAGAGAAAATAAATCTCTTGCAGACGTAAAGTTTTCGATACCTTTTCGTTAAGGACAAGCTAATTATCGTAATTGCTTCCCAAGAATCAGTGAAATATTCAGCTCTGGCCATTAAGAATAATACTAAGAAAAAGAATGTCTCCTCACGGGTGACTTATATAACGGTATAGAAATAATTATTCGTCTGCTGCTCGTTACTAAGGCAATTAAATAGGGTATGATTATGTAATGGTAATTTATCACGAGAATAGAAGTAGTATGAACAAGAGATGATAATTAATCGTCATAGAATAAAAGACAGGAACAAACTCACGCCTGTTTCTGTTTATAACGAGAATACAACTAATAATTCTATATCCGTTGTGTCTTAGAATAGAATATAGGACACCGGTCATTTATTGAAGAAAAAGTAAGAGTATAAGACACCGGTCATTTATGGAAGAAAAATGAGAATCTTGTGGAGTTGGTAATTTATGGAAGAAAAATCAAAATGTAAGGCGCTGGTCATTTCTGAAATAGAAGAATATAGAGCTCTAGTCATTTACGGAATAAATGACCAGACAGAAAAGTAAGAATGATAGAAAGTAAGAATGTAGGACATTGGTCATATATGGAAGAAAAATAAGAATGTAAGGAGCAGTTCATATATGGAAGAAAAATAAGAATGCAAGGAACAGGTCATATATGGAAGAAAAATACGAATGCAGGGAACAGGTCATATATGGAAGAAAAAAAAAAATGGAAGGGAAAGGTCATATATGGAAGAAAATACGAATGAAAGGAACAGGTCATATATGGAAGAAAAACAGGAATGCAGGGAACAGGTCATATATGGAAGAAAAATACGAATGCAAGGAACAGGTCATATATGGAAGAAAAACAAGAATGCAGGGAACAGGTCATATATGGAAGAAAAACAGGTCATAAAAAAAATACGAATGCAGGGAACAGGTCATATATGGAAGAAAAATACGAATGCAAGGAACAGGTCATATATGGAAGAAAATACGAATGCAGGAACAGGTCATATATGGAAGAAAAATACGAATGCAAGAACAGGCATATATGGAAGGAATGCAGGAACAGGTCATATATGGAAGAAAAATACGAATGCAGGGGAACAGGTCATATATGGAAGAAAAATAAATGCAGGGAATATGGAAGAAAATACGAATGCAGGAACAGGTCATATATGGAAGAAAAACGAATGCAGGGAACAGGTCATATATGGAAGAAAAATACGAATGCAGGAACAGGTCATATATGGAAGAAAATACGAATGCAGGGAACAGGTCATATATGGAAGAAAAATACGAATGCAAGAACAGGTCATATATGGAAGAAAACAAGAAAGGGGAAAGGTCATATATGGAAGAAAAATACGAATGCAGGGAACAGGTCATATATGGAAGAAAAAATGCAGGGAAAAAAGGAACAGGTCATATATGGAAGAAAAATACGAATGCAAGGAACAGGTCATATATGGAAGAAAAATACGAATGCAAGGAACAGGTCATATATGGAAGAAAAATACGAATGCAGGGAACAGGTCATATATGGAAGAAAAATACGAATGCAGGGAACAGGTCATATATGGAAGAAAAATACGAATGCAGGGAACAGGTCATATATGGAAGAAAAATACGAATGCAGGGAACAGGTCA
>NC_089767.1:27209508-27222008 GCF_040412425.1 Macrobrachium rosenbergii | reverse complement strand
TCATTACTTGGTATTTTGATTGACATTTTATAATGTCTGTTCAGTATCTGATATTTTTTAATTCACTTTCATATAAATGCATTCAGATTGTCGCCTATCTTGACTCGTGTTTTCTAGTTTCATCGATGTGAGTATTGTAAATTCGTTTTTATCTAAATATTTTTTCTACCTCCTTACCATTATTTTTCTCATCGATAACCTACCAAGACAGATTTGCTAGTTTACTGTTGGCAGATGAAGCATTGAAATTACATTCGCCCCCTCAATTCAATATATTTTGCTAAGCACATTTTTTTAGTTTGATTTTTTATGGTCTCTTGAAGTAAGACAATTTTCAAAGAAAATTATGCATGCATGGATTAAACTAGATTCATTACTTCAGTGTAATATTTTTGTTATAAACATGTTTTTTTTAGGTTTATTCTGTATTTTCTTTAATATTAGTAATATATTTTTCAAAGAAAATTGTGCATGCATTGATTGAGTAGGGTTGCTTTTTTATTTTTACAATAGCAAGTTGCTGTATACTGATGTAAAGCAGTTTTCTTCGATATTCTGCAACAGTAACATCCACTGCAGATTTAGCTAGAAATGATCCGTTTTCTTTACCGCGGCTCCCTCAGCGTACACTCAACCATTTTATAATCCGTACCCTTCATCTGTCGCCATTTACGCTCCGATCTTTTTCATTGTCGTTTCATTGCCATTTTATCCTTCATTTCAAATCTCCTCTTATTTCGCCATTTTCATTTTAATGGATGGTCCCTTTGCGCCCGTCCTTCTTTTATGCTCATGATTAAGAATATCACTTCACTATTCACGTGAAGCGTGTAAAAAGGGTTCCACTTCAGTATTCATTCCCATCGTGCCTGATGGCGTTCATTCATTATTCATGCCTTCCAGGTATCTTTATCCCTGGTCCTTTAACAAGGCTCGTCGCGGTACCTGGACTGGTGTTCTATTTCATTATGATCTTTTTATTCTTATGAGTAAGTCTTGGATGTCTGTTAGAGTTATGGAAGTAATAAACATTTGGATTTTTGTCCCATCATTTTTGTGTTTTTCGTTTGTCGGGTCTTTAACGTCATTTCTTAATGGTCAGCCATTTTCATTATAGCTTCACTTTTTTTTAGTAAGATAGTTATTGTTTTTATATATATATATATATATTATATATATTACATATATATATATATATTTTTTACATTTTCTTTCTTATCCTGCTACAGTATAAAGGATTTATACTGAAACCATTAAGAAATTTTCCAGTGTACTGTCTTTGGTGTATGTTTATTTCAGGACTTCCATTACTTAAAAGCATCTCTCTCTCTCTCTCTCTCTCTCTCTCTCTCTCTCTCTCTCTCTCTCTCTCTCTCTGTGTGTGTGTTTGTCAGTGGAATATGCATTTAAACGCACGTGTGATACAATGACACAGCTATTGAAAAAAAAAATTAATTTTCCGGGAACAGAATAAACTTTCTCAATATCAATGGCTCTCACAGACGAGAAAGAGATTTTTCTATTAGTTGTGAATTCTGGAATAGAAGGGAAATAGATTGGGAAAAATTAGGTGTCTGAAGCTTTTAACTGCAATGCCTGATGTGTGGGAATCGTGATACTGTTCCTAGTAAATATTCCACACGTAATTCCTGTGTGCTCCTGTCCTAAAAATGGTGTGAAATCCAGAGTAAAGGAATGTATGGAAAGAGTGGCTAAGTGTTGTTGTATGTGTTATGTTTTTTTTTTTTTTATAATGATGACTCCAGTGCTAATAACGTAGGTGAATGAAAGGATGATAGTAAGTTTTTAGAATTAACAGGACAATGTCAGAGAACAAAAAAATAAAAAGGCGTTATTTTATTCCATATTCCATTCCTCAGGTTATTTTATCATTTTCAAGCTAATTGGTGGTTCCTTTGCATTGTCTGTCTTGCATTCTCATGATTTAGGGTACCATTCTCCATTGACCTGAATAGTAAAATTTGTTCTTAAAAGAACACGCATCTCGTTTTCCTTCTGATTGACTGAAATCTGTGAAGATTACGTTTATATGAATGATTTTGTTATATTATTTAAGTAGTCTCATTTTAGTACGATTGGTTTGACATTTTCGTTAATGAAATTTAATAATACAAATGGACTCAACAAGTTCCTTTTCCGTGGGAATCGAGAATCAATTTTACATGAAAATATATCGTTCACTTTTATATTTGACAAGTTTGTGTATCGTATTTGGAGAACACTGGCTCCCTAATGTTTACGATGATTTTTTACGTTTGTTGTCAATGCTAATTACTGCGATGTTTCTGCTAACATTGTTATATGTCATTGTTATATAAACATTGCATTTTGATGATTTTTCATTTCCTTCTTGAAAAGATGTTTCCCAATGAGTTTCTAGTTAAGTTATTTGCACATGAGTTTTTTTGGGGGTTGAGGGGTGGGTTATATTCTGTCAGCATTGTTGTAAACCTTAGGAGGTAATAATAGCCCCTCTTACAAAATTATCTCTCATTTCTGAAGTGACAGTGCAGTGTAGTTTTCTAGGCAAACATTCCTTGACTGTATTCCTTTGTTCATGGCCTCTTTTCTTATCCCTCTCTAACTATAATATTTATACAAACCAATATTATGTAATCCTTATTATGAAAAAAATATTTTTTGCATATAACTCAGTCAGGGTGGAGCATTAGTTTCGTGAAGTGATTTACCTAAAATTCATAGGTGGGACAAGATTTTAATTTATAAACAAAATGAATATTCAAATATCGCACGAGTATATGCATTTTACCAGTAATGAAATACGCCCACTGTTCATCAGTATAAATGTAAACGTAAGTGTTTTATATAGTCTATAGAACCAGAGAGAGAGAGAGAGAGAGAGAGAGAGAGAGAGAGAGAGAGAGAGAGAGAGAGAGAGAGAGAGAAAACTGAGCAAGGGGAAGCGAAAAAGGCGAGGTGATATTTCTATAGAATTTCTGAATGTTGGCTTCATCCGGATTTACTTTATTGAAATTGCAGCGGAGATATTAATTGAAAACTTTTTTTTTTTAATCTGTTTCCATTTTGGGGCTATTCTATTCCATTCATGGAAATAATATTCAGGAGCGAAAAGTCTTAAATATACAGGCGCCATTGAGCAGTTAATTTTAGAATGCATTAACAGTGACAGAAGTGAAGTCAAATATTTAGTATGAGCCATATAGGTGAGAGGATGGATGACTGATTGACTGTGTTCGAGATGGTTTGGTCATATGAAGAGAACGGATGATGATAAGAGGAAGACTTAAAAAGTGATGGGTAGATGGTGTGTGAGAGGCAAAGGAAAAGAGGGGGGACTCAAATGGAGGTTATTGGTGCAGTGCGTTTGGAGGGCTTTACACTCTGCTGGTGACAAGTCCAAAACAGTGAGTGCTGTGGAAGTTTTGGCACGAGGTTCTTCCCTGATTCAGCACTTCTGAATGCAGATATGGCAGTGATCAGTATCTTTTTTTCTTAGAGCCACTCCTTGATAGGAAGATGTTGACATTTATATATATATATATATATATATATATATATATATATATATATATATATATATATATATATATATATATATATATATATATATATTATATATATATATACATACATATACTTATATATACATACGTATATATATGTATATATACTTATATATATACATATATATATATAATCATATATATATATTATACATATATAAATATATTATATATATATGTATAGAGAGAGAGAGAGAGAGAAATTTAATTTTTAACATATTTACATCACAGGTATATGAGCTATTTTATGCAGGTCACATACAAACGGGAATTTAATTTTTTGACACGTACATGATAGGTATATGTGCCATTTTGTAAAAGGTCCCGTACATGCAGAAATATACATCATTCATGAAATGGTTTCATAAATATTATGAGCTTTGAAAGCCTCCCTCCTCTTTACTGCTAATCCACTTCAGGAATAAAAAAAAAAAAAAAGGCCAAGTAAAAAACGTGCCGAAGTTTTTTCGGCGCAATCGAGTTTTCTGCTCAGCCGCTACAGCGTATAATCAAGGCCACCGAAAATAGATCTATCTTTCGGTGGTCTCGGTATAATGCTGTATGAGCCGCGGCCCATGATATTTCAACCACGGCCAGGTGGTGGCCTATCCTACATCGTTGCCAGAAGCACGATTATGGATAAATTTAACCTTAAATACCAATTTGCAGACCTCTACCCTCAGTAGTTTTTAAGATCTGAGGGCGGACAGAAAAAGTGCGGACAGAATAAAGTTCAGACGGACAGACAAAGCCGGCATAATAGTTTTCTTTTACAGAAAACTAAAAAGCGAGAGAGCGTTTGGCCAGCCTTGGACCCCTCTTTTGTCCTCCTCAGATTCTGGACTAAGTTGAGTTTTTGAAATTCCTTCTAAATTAGGTTCACTGCTTTTAAAAGTCAAGTCTCTCTCTCTCTCTCTCTCTCTCTCTCTCTCTCTCTCTCTCTCTCTCTCTCTCTCTCTCTCTCTGTCCCTTGGCTTATTCGCTACCTGTGTGCTTTTGATCATTTTACGCGCACACATGCTCAAACACACACACATACCCACACACGCACGTGTGTGCACGGACTTGTGTTGTGTATATATATATATATATATATATATATATATATATATATATATATATATATATATATATATATATATATATATATTATATATATATACATATATATATATATATTATATATGTATATATATATATAATATATACATAATATACATATATATACATATATATAGATATATATATATATATATATATATATATGTATATATATATTTGTATATATAACATTATAAAATTATATATATTATCATTTTACCTGATAGGTTATAAAACAGTATTCTCATTTTACAGGAAAAAACTACAGTCAGTAAATATTCACCTTTCATAAAAATCTTTATATAAACTAAGGCAAGGCACAGTCAGTCTTAGCTGTATCATTGTTAAGCTTTTAAAGCAGTGGTTCCCAAATTTCTGGTCGTTACCCACTTTTCATATAGGATACTTGTCCATGGCCCACCACCCACCATAACCCATGACTACAGTGACTGTCTACAGTCCTACCCACTAAACTCTTTTGGTTTTATACATACATATCCTCAGATTATAGCCCCCAGCATTCTGCTACATGGTCCCCAGTTTGGGAACCACTGTTTTAAAGGGATGCATAAATAATGTGGCCTTTGTAATCATTTGTTTCAGCAATGAACGGATAGTGAGAGATCGAGGTATAACAAGGTTAATGTGCACAAGATGTGTGATTGTTTTAAATAATAATAATAATAATAATAATAATAATAATAATAATAATAATAATAATAATATTATATGAAGGGAACAGACCTTCTTTCAAGCAAGTCTTGTTAAAGAGAATGGCAGCATCAGTGAAGTTGATTATATACATAGTCTTCTCAGTTCTTCTTAGTATTTTCTTCTCATCAGGGCTGATATTTGCTAATAACTTGCCGATTTTATAGCCTGGGTAAGGAAATGTTTTTTTGTAGGTTAAGAAAATAATAAGAAGAATTGAAAAGACCATATATAAAATCAATTCCACTGGTGCTGGCGTTCTCTTTAATAATAATAATAATAATAATAATAATAATAATAATAAATAATAATACAGTACACATAACCTAGATACAAGAGATATAACATCATAAAAATGATAATCGGCAATATCCACACAGTTGCTGAAGAAGAAGAAATAATATTCATAATAATGGTAACGACAGTAATAATGTTGAGAATAAATAGTAAAAAATATTGAAAATTATCAAAATTAATAAAAAAAAAAAGATTGCATACAATAAATTTCCAGAAGAGTTATAATTCCATAATGGACACTTAGCTATCTAACAGTCGCTTGAATATTTTATCTATTTCAATTAATTATCATATTCTTAGTTTACTTACGTAGCTGGTTCATTCAGTATTGCCCGAAAAGCCACACTTTATTCTTTGAGATATAACACATAAACTTAGATTAAACATTTCGTGTGTTTTTAAGCAACCGTTTCCTCTCCTGCTCTATGTAGCTGAATATTGGTATCACGAGCTGGTAGTTAACCTAAAAAAAAAACACCTATTAAAACATAAAGTATAGTCCCTGTATTCATTTTCCAATTACATACGTTTTCATTACGCAGCAAAACTGTTCTGTTTTGTTTTGACCTCTGCTTTTTAATGTGGAGTGTGTTGCATTTAAGTTCATTAGTGTAAATGAGGATTTATTTAATAATTACGCTAAACACTCAAGGCATTATTATTATTATTATTATTATTATTATTATTATTATTATTATTATTGATGTTGTTGTTGTTGTTATTTTTATTATTATTTTTGTTGTTGTTTTTGTATTATTATTATTATTGTTTTTGTTATTTATTATTATTATTATTATTATTATTATTATTATTATTATTATTATTATTATTATTATTATTATTATTCTAGTCGCCGTTTAATCCCACTGGTTCTGTGAAATAATGATAAATTCGCCGCTACAAAAGAAGAGACTCCTCTCGCGTTGGTCACAAAGCTTTGCCCGATGAAATAATTTCGTCCATTACGCGTGTAATATCGGTGTGTTTTGAAATCAAAGACTTTTATGGCACTGAATATCGCTTTGATTTTAGTGCAATGGCATTGTCAATTAGTGCGCTGGGACTGCCCATTGTTTAAACCATTCGAGTGTTAATTTCCTGTAAATGTTTATCCTAAATGTTTGTTCTGAATGTTTATTGTACTCCTGTTTGTTTAATATCCACGGACTTATTTTAGTTTAGCAAAGCGGAAGTGAAAATAGACAGTAAAGTATCCGGAAGTAGGTACATAACGGGGTCATTGGTGACTAAAATAATAACATGAACAGAGAGAGAGAGAGAGAGAGAGAGAGAGAGAGAGAGAGAGAGAGAGAGCTGTGGCGAAATTGAGAAACAGCTACGACCAAAAAAGTAGAGAGAGAGAGAGCGAGCTGTGGCGAAATTGAGAAACAGCTACGACCAAAAAAGTGAACTGAAAGAGAGAGAGAGAGAGAGAGAGAGAGAGAGAGAGAACTATGGCAAAACTGAGGAACAGGTGAGATCAAAAAAGTGAACTGAAATAGAGAGAGAGAGAGAGAGAGAGAGAGAGAGAGAGAGAGAGAGAGAGAGAGAGAGAGAGGACTGCGGGAAAAAATGAGAAACAGATGCGACAAAAAAAAAATAGTAAGAATGAAGACCGACAAATTAGCTACAACATCAATTGTTAAAAAGTAACACGAAGGGTAATTTAAATAAGTATCAGGAACGGCCAGTGAACCAAAGTAGCAAATATGACGAGGGTGGGGTAAAGCGGCTGAAGACGGCTGAATAAAGAAATAGGGAAAACAGTGAAGGAAATTGCAATGGTGGAACACTAAAAAAAAAAAAAGAAAGAAAGATAGTGCTTCAACTATGAACAAAAATTCTATCGTGAAAATTGAGAAATAAAAAACCGTGACTAGGCAATATAGCAACGATGGCCATTGAAAATGGTGCTTGACCCTTGATTGTAAAAAGAAATAAAAAGGTAAACAACAAGTTGCAAAAGTAAGTTTAATAAAAAAAAATACTTAGAAACCGGTTGGAGAAAAATGTGGAAAGTGGGACTGAATAAACATTTGGACACAAAGGAGAGAGAGAGAAAAAATGTCATGAGTACTGGGAGTAAAAAAAAAAAAACTAACAGGTGAAAAAAACAACTGATTGCAAAAGTAAGTTTAATAAAAAAATACATAGAAACCGGTTGGAGAAAAATGTGGAAAGTGGAACTGAATAAACATTTGAACACAACGGAGAGAGAGAGAAAATGTCATGAGTACTGGGAGTAAAAAAAAAAAAAAAAAAAACTAACAGGTGAAAAAAGTGTACGGCAACTGGTAGTGAAGTATTCAGAGGAATGGAAATGGTATTGTAAAATGGCTGAAGGACCGGCCACTAAGAATGGAAGGTTGAACGGATTTGTAAACTCGTTAGGGAACGTCTGAAATGAAAGACATGAGGAAAGGGACAAGAGCAGAATGATATAGATAGGGAAAATGGCGACTAAGTTCAGGATAAAAACGGAGAAAAGAGATAAAGAGTAAAATATGAAAACGATCCACAGTAAAGAAAGGCCAGTGACTAAAATTGTGATTGGGAAAGTTGAAATTCGAATAAGTGAATAAAATCGTAGATGTCAGTTTATAGGAGAAAGTCATAGGAGTAAAATATGAATACAGGAAAAATAGCAGTTAGTGGTTGAAGACAGTGGAAGGTGCACAGTTCGTGGAACAAAAATATAAGCTACAGAAATTGAAGAAAAATTGCTTAGTTGGAAGAGGAATGAAATGGAAGATGAGATGTATAGAAGGAAATATTGAAGCGATAATAAAAAAAAATAGAAGGTTGTTGATCATAAGCAGCTTAAAGGAAAGGAGTTCATAATTAAGTGCACACTGTATGTATATATATATATATATATATATATATATATATATATATATATATATATATATATATATATATATATATATATATATATATGTATATATATATATATATATATATATATATATATATATATATATATATATATATATATATATATGTGTGTGTGTATATGTATATATATATATTATATAAATGTGTGTGTGTGTTATATAAATCGAGGCAGGGTTGGTAGAGAAATCCAAGAGCGAACCACGTAATTATACAGTACGTTTGTGCGTCATCTGCGTATATACACAAGTAAGTGAGTATGTAAATGCGTTATTGAATCAGGTAGACGTTATTGAATCGGGTAGACAAATAAATTAATTTAATTTTGCCATACGCGTAAATTAGGGAGAAAGGATGCCATCGCCGTCGCCCCCACGCTAATTCTTCATCTCACTTTTTTTTTCTCTCACTTTCCTCCAGCTCATTTCCATTCCATCGTCCTCTCCCACACCTTCTTATTTGCACTCGTCTATTCTTTTCTTCTCATCTCCTTCCCCAGTACATTCTCCAATTTTTGCCCACCCGACTACTACTGTCATTTTTCCCTGCCCCCTACCCCCACCCCCTTCCAATTTGTCTTCCTCTCATCTAGACCCACTTCTAGTTATTCCGTGGCATTCCTGTTCGCCCACACACCCATTCTTCTTCCCCCACCCCTCTTACTCCTGCCACTTCCTCATCCTCCCCTCTCATTCTCTCGTCCACTTTCGTTCCCACACTATAACCAGTCTTTAACCTCCCGTTGGCTTTCAAGCTTTTCTCTCGTCCCCAACAATAACTGTTTTCTATGTTTAGAGAGAGAGAGAGAGAGAGAGAGAGAGAGAGAGAGAGAGAGAGAGAGGGCCAATCTTTTTCCAAGTTACTTGTAATGATTCAGTAACGAATCAATTAGGGAGCAAACTCTATTAAGGCGGTGCAATTACTGATGAAGTGCTGTCGCCGGGAATCCGTAGTACGGGACATTAGCCATTTTACTTTGGAATGGCGATATTAACACGGAAGGTGCATTAGACGTCCTGGGGAATAAATGGCATTACGAGAGGACTGCTCTCAATTTTTCCTCAGCTATTTTATTCCAAGAAAAGATTGCGATACTGGTGATTTTTCCAGCAATGTATTATTCGGTGCCCTTTAGGAGAGTAATTTTCAGCTTCCTAAATTTCCCCTGTATTTTATTCAGCATTACCACTGAGTTTACTTTAGCAGACTGTTTCTTGCATGATGTTTCTTATTCATTGATTCATTCTTTTCATTTGTTGGTTTACACAAGCTTTCTATTTGGAGAAATTATCCGTAAAAGTTTTCTGTTATTTTCTCTAGGATTTTATTCAGTAGGTCATTAATGCGTAAGAAAAAATACGCTTTTAATACAGATGAATTCTATTTTTTTTTTATGAACAAACTTATTACCTTTTACTCAAAGGACAGTAAAGGTAAAATCGCAAGAAACTGATCGGTAGCCGAATTAACGAAACACTTAGTTTGCCCAGTATTTTCCTTTGCCACAGAACTCCATTTCTCATCCTTCTCTCGCCATTATATTACCGAATGAAAGCCACCTCGTATCCAATTTATTGTATGTCATTACTTGAAAGTAGTTAATTAGATAATCATAGCAATGATTATCTAATTAATTGCATCTCGGTGCATTATATTCCCAATTGCATGGGATCTTTTAGACCTTGCTGTTGTATCTTGTGTTTAAATTATTATAATTGATTTTTCATTTATGAAAAAAACTAGGCGTAGTTAGGCAAATTAAATTTATAGGGTCCTGTTTAACCTACGATTAGAGATGCAGTTTCTAGATGATAGTGCTAGCCCTTAGAAAAATAGTCCCCAGATTACAAGCCTAAGAATTCAAGTCAAACTAGGACATAATCTCACTGTCATGAAGTTAATTTGCTGCTTACATTCTAATATTCAAGAGCAAGAATGGATGCACAGGTTACGAGGATAAGATTTAAGGGGAAATCAAATTGCAGTATAACGTGTATTGGCAAAATTATTTTCCAGGCTATATTCTAACTTTTCAGTGATAAATCTCCAGTGGAGATGATATTGCAATTTGCAAAAAAGCAAAGCACATTCTGCATGCAATATAGAAGCCGAATCTGACTCACCGTTTTTGTAATGCAATGCAACACTAAATTCCACGCCGAAGATAAGGAAGTACCCGAGACTTCTGATAGCCTCGTTGGAACAACGGAGAATTAGTCGGGAGGTTCATTTGGCTTTTGTTTACACTTCGTGACCAAAAAAGAAACTCTCGGCGGGAGGAGAAGGTGGGGGGCCAACATGCCGCTCGCTGGCCCCTTTTCTGCTTGCATGCCTGGAGGCGATCTGCCAGAAGTTTTCAGAAGGCCGCACCTGCAACATAACTTCGGAAATTTATGGCTGGGCGAGAGCAATCAGTTTTGCAAGGGCCCCCACCGGCCGCGGCCGTTCGTTTCGACGTATAATTAAGTAAATCGGAGTCATGACGGCGTTATGATGTTTTCGGTCTTCTTATTCGGAAAGTGAAAAAAAAATGTATTTCGTCTTGCAATTAAGCTGAAACGAAGTAATGGCAGCTGTATGATAGTTACTTGTTATTTCACGAAGGAAAAGGAAGACATTTTTAGCATGCAATTAAATGTCCAAAGATGGTCTCGTTACATTTGACAGCGTTATGATGTTTTCGGTCTTCTCATTTGGAAAATGAAAAAGTATTTCATCTTGCGTTATGATAATGGCAGCTTTGATAGTTCTTGTTATTTTACGAAGGAAAAAATGAATTTTTAGCTTGCAATTAAATGTCCAAAGATGGTCTCGTTACATTTGACAGCGTTATGATGTTTTCGGTCTTCTCATTTGGAAAATGAAAAAAAGTATTTCATCTTGCAATTATGCTGAAGCGAAGTAATGGCAGCTGTATGATAGTTGCTTGTTATTTTACGAAGGAAAAAGGACATTTTTAGCTTGCAATTAAATGTCCAAAGATGGTCTCGTTACATTTGACAGCGTGTTGATGTTTTCGGTGTTCTTATTCGGAAAACTAAAAAAAGAAAATTATACTTCATCTTACAGTTAAGCTGGAACGGAGTAATGGCAGGTGTATGATAGTTGCTTGTTATTTTAATGAGAAAAAGGAAAATATTTTGTGTGTTTTTGATTATCGCAAGGCTAGTTTCGTTATATTTTATATTCATGAAGAGAAAACAAATTATTTTATTATATGTATCAACCGAATCAAAATAATTGAAGCAGTGGTACTATGACGAACTTTACCTGTTATTTAATGCGAAAATAAAAAAACTAAGTCTCATTAAGTGAATTGCAGTAATGGAAGCACTGTGTAATATTTTCTTTGCATTTATTGCTTGGAAACTGGAACGTTTTTGTTCATGGTATTAAGTAAATCAAAATAATAACAGCTTTATGGAATAGTTAGAATGGGAAGAAAGGACCGAAGTAATTAGCGAGGCGTATTTAACAGAAATAATGTCTGTATTATATTGTATAGAAAACTATTTGTTTTATTTACGATGTTGTCAAGATTCATAACCAATAAGTCTTCAAGAAGAGCCCTTCATGTTAATAAAAATATATTTTCTCATAATGGGATGGTAATTAGCGATGGGTATATAACAAAAATAATGTCTGTATTATATTGTATAGAAAACTGTTTGTTTTATTAACGATGTTGTCAAGATTCATAACCAATAAGTCTTCAAGAAGAGCCCTTCATGTTAATAAAAATATATTTTCTCATAATGGAATGGTAATTAGCGATGGGTATATAACAAAAATAATGTCTGTATTATATCGAAAAAACTGTTTGTTTTATTTACGATTGTATAAAAACTTGTTTATTTATTAACGATGTTGTCAAGATTCATGGAAAACTATTTGTTTTATTTACGATGTTTAAATAACCAATAGGTCTTA
>NC_089767.1:27159508-27204508 GCF_040412425.1 Macrobrachium rosenbergii | reverse complement strand
AATGGATATAGCCCTATATCCATTTGCTATACACACACACACATATATAATATATATATATATATATATATATATATATATATATATATATATATATATATATATATACACACATATATATATATATATATATATATATATATATATATATATATATATATATATATATATATATATATATATATATATATATATTGTATATACACGCATACACACTTATATACCATATATATATGTGTATGTGTGTATGTATGTATGTATGTATGTGTGTATACATGTAGGTTATTAACAACAATCATAAAAAACCGTAAAGCAGAAAATCGTAAATGACGGAATCTACGGTTATTATTATTATTTTTTTTTTTTATTAAAATCCTTTCTGGTGATCATCAAAAGTTTTGACGCTAAAAGTTCAGACTAATTATGTGTCTTTCCGCCCAAGCGAACTGTTTAATTAATTATTCTTTAAATTCTTTTTTCCGTGATAAGTGAATTAGCAGACTTTTATCACTTTAGAGAAAAAATATTTCCATGTATATTATTAGAATTAGTGTTTTTTTTTTTCATTTTATAAATCGGCTCTTCGCGTAACGATCTGCTTAAATTGATATTTGTCGCAGTATTAGGAATATTAAGGGATAGCTTAGGTACGTTGCTAAGGTAGGAGAAGGGTGTTTTGAAACATGTAATTCTTAAAAGAAGGATTTTACGAAAGGTATTATTCCTTTCGTTATGAAGAACCCAACGCTAGATCAGAGTAATTTATAGTGGATGAAGAAGTAAAAAAACAATTCACCCTAATCCTTCATTTTTACGGCACTATTTAAAATTTTTCAAGAGTTTTTCTGTAAGGTAATATTCAAGTATGCTTTCATTTTACATATATATTCATAAATTCATCCAAAGCTCTCTTCAATTTCTGCGCAGATTTTTCTAAGTGATCGCTAATTTTATTCAGAATTTTCTCTACCTTTTGATATTTCAGGATAGGTCCACTTCTATACTGCTCGAGTTTCGTATAAGTATTTTTCAAATATAACACATGATTGGCGGAAGAAGTGTAGTATGATAAAAAAAGAGAGAACTTGCTGCAATCAATTTCTCTCTCTCTCTCTCTCTCTCTCTCTCTCTATATATATATATCTATATATATATATATATATATATATATATATATATATATATATATATATATATATATATATATATATATATATATATATATACATATATATATATATATATATATATATATATATATATATATATATATACATATACATATATATATATATATATATATATATATATATATATATATATATATATATATATATATTATATTTATGTATATATATATATATATATATATATATATATATATATATATATATATATATATATATATACTGTATATGTATATATTGTTCAAGAAATGAATTGTAAACAAAGTTATTTTTATATAAAATATACTCTAACGCTTTCAAAGTATTTTGAAGCATTGATTAATCATATTTATAAGAATAGATATTAATTTTGCCATCTAGTAAACTGCAGTTTAATTTTGTTTACTAAAGTAGAAAGGCTAATGTTCATGGAAGATTTTTCAAGTTAGATTAACGGGCCTCCCCGTATGGAAGAGTTGTTGTTATTTTGGAGGGTCAAGGTTGGGGAGAAGGGTTAAGGCCTCTCCAGTTCCCACAAGAAAGTCCTACAAATCGAGGTATCGAATTCATTTTTAGTTCCATCGTGAAAGTAATGTCAGTCACAGAGTAAAGTCCAAGAAATTCTTAGTCAATCTGGCCATTTAATAGTGGGCATCTCATTATTTCTTATCTAATAGTTTCAAGATTTCCCAAACGAATGTTACTTCGATTCCCAAAAGAAAAATCATTGCATCTACGGACTGTTTATCTCTGAAGCAAATAATATGACTTTTTATTCCTGTGAGTTATTGTAAAACTTAACTAACATTATCTTTGGCGAAGTTAAATGAAAAGTGAAACGGTAAGCATACTTTTGTAAGTTACATGTTAGTGGGCTTAGTAATCGTCCTAGATCAGAAACCACTCTCCGGAAAGTCAGATTTTTTTAAATAGAGCATATACTCTTCTCTAAATAAATAATTAAAAACACTAAAAAGTAAAAAAAGACTGGTTATAAGAGCAAATCTCTAAAAAAAAAAGTTAAGAAAAATGAGTATGACTTTAAATGGGTATGCCAACAGCAACTAATTATAAGCATTGTTAAGAGTGATGCCTAATTAGTGATCAGCCAAATGCCGGCACAGGTGCTTCTCAATGAGGTGATGGATCAGGCCTCAAGCATTAGATAAGAGATGGCGATCGATCAGGCCTCAAGCATTGGATATATAGATTACTCTCAGTCATGAATTCATGGTTAATGGGCGATAATGTTCGACAGGCGAGTTATTATAGTCATTTTCGTCTCGTCATCAATGCTGTCATCGTCAGCCTCATGACTAATGTTGTCATTCACATTTTTTTTATTTAAGCTGTTCTGATCAGGGTACCTTAAGGAGCGTCACTATTGAAGAAACCATCATCACCGCCGGGAACAACATCAGCATTATAGTGACAATGAAGATGATGAAAATGAAAGCAATAATGAAAGGGAAAGCATTAATTTCGGTACCAACAATGCCATCGATGTTAACGGAAACCAAAACAGAAGATACAGTGATGACTAATAAGGCCGGCAAAATAAGAAAACTAAAATGAACAATTCCTAAAAATGATAATAACGAGAATAACATGTTTTTGCTAATATTTTTACATTATGCAATATATCTGTGCGAATTATACAGTCTTGTGAATTTTTAAAATTAGCCCTTCGATTTAATGAACACGTGAATTCTTATTTCTCACGTAAAGCTGTGGTATTCTTTACTTCTGAAACTCATCAGTCAGTTGTTTTATAACAAATAATTAATCCATTTACGAGGGCAAATGGATTCAGGGAAGTTAGAGCAGTTCCCGTTAACGAGTGAGGTGGAAAAATGGAAGCAGTTATTTCAAAGCGGTATTGGAGAATATAGAGTGAATATTTCTTAACCGATAGCGGGAAGAAGGGAAGGGAAGCCTATAAAACTCTGGATAACAAGGGAACGAGAGAGTTGAGGGAAATAATGGTGAACTTTGTGCAGTCTTCCTTGCAGCATATGAAGTGGCTAATGTTGTGCAAGTTTTCTGCACAGGTGATTCACCAGGTAAATTTTTGAATGTGGTTGTCATCTTCAGGGGCCACTTCTTGTTAGGGAAACGACCTAATATTATATATATATATATATATATATATATATATATATATATATATATATATATATATATATATATATATATATGTGTGTGTGTGTGTGTGTGTGTGTGTGTGTGTGTGTGTGTGTGAAATACTATATATATATATATATATATATATATATATATATATATATATATATATATATATATATATATATATATATATATATATATATATATATATATATATATATATATATATATATATATATATATATATATATATATATATATATATATATATATATATATATATATATATATATATATATATATATATATAATATACTATATATATGTGTATATACACATACTACACGCTGTGTGTACACTTTTTATTTTCATAGAAGTTTAGTAATCCTGATCAAGCCGTCGCTTCTGCGCAAGCACTGTTCGTTTTTTAGAAAAAAATGCGAGACTAAAATAAAAAAAAACTGTAATAAACGAGTTGACCATAAACTGCTTTTTAAAGTTGTATTACTTTAAGCACCGCCGACAACAACGCTGGAATGGATGGCATTGCATGATGAAACGCCCCCATGAACCACAATGGGGAGGAAAAATGTTTGAAACCTTGTCATTATATTCTCGAGAGAAAATATTAGTTAAAAAGATTCTTTGAGAAAGCTTTTTTTCAGTAACTCTCTCTCTCTCTCTCTCTCTCTCTCTCTCTCTCTCTCTCTCTCTCTCTCTCTCTCTCTCTCTCTCTCTCTCTCTCTCTCTCTAAAAAATGTCGGAGTTGGGAGGTAGCAGTTAGTGAAAAAATAATGGTAGCTGAGAAAAGAAGCAGTGAGCTTACTTTTAGAATTTGTTTTCATTTTTCTTTGTATCCCAATCTTTGTTTTTTTTTTTTCGAAAATACGGCGATGCATTGGGGAATTTTAAGGCAGACATAAATTAAAATATCTCTACAGAAGGTATCCATCTAACGGTTTTATTTTAGGTGTTAGTTAACTTGTTGTAGCATAAACATCAATAAGTACCCATTTTTGTATTGTAACATAAGCATCAATAAATACCCATTTTTGTACGTTACACAAAGGCGAGTTATTTCCCAAATAATGAATCCAGTGGGGACAAAGCTTCAGCGCCTATTTACTAATTGTAGTTAGGATAGGGTTTTTTATGGGCAGCCAGAACTTACCACCTGAGCCAAGCACATAGATGGTGTGTGCTTCACCGTTAGGAGTGAAAAAGAGTTTCATATAACACGTTTAAAATGCCTTTTACCTCGCCCCCGTAGGTGGCTAGTGCCGTCAGTGCAACTCATGCAGCGTACCGTAGGCACTACTTAAGGTTCTTTGCAGCGTCCCTTCGGTCCCTAGCTGCAACCCCTTTCATTCCTTTTACTCTACCTCCGTTCATATCCTCTTTCTTCCATCTTACTCTTCAACCTCTCCTAACAATTGTTGCATAGTGCAACTGCGAAGTTTTCCGCCTGTTACACCTTTCAAACCTTTCGACTATCAGTTTCGCTTTCAGCGCTGAATGACCTCATAGGTCCCAAAGCTTGGCCTTGGGCCGAAATTCTATATTCCATTCCGTTTACCTCGCTCTGCGACGTGATATTCTTCACACCCACCATTTGCAAAAGGTACCCAAGTGCTAAAATAGAATGCAGTGAGTCCTGCAAAAAGTATATTTTATATTTGCTTATATGAAAAGCCCTTTACTTTTTGTCAACAAGAAACTAAACTAGATCCAGCCAGTTTTGTCATCCTGGGAAGTCTTTCGGATTACAAATTTAGAGAGAGAGAGAGAGAGAGAGAGAGAGAGAGAGAGAGAGAGAGAGATACTTTCCTTTTGATTTATTATCAACCACAGTGGGACATTTTTTACCGGCGTAAACTTTTACATCGAACAATGGGCCAACATTGCAAACCGATAAGAAAGAGTTGTAACCAACCAGAAGCTGTTATATGGTACATAAAAGAACATATTATATGGTCCATAAAAGAACATGCTATATGGTACATAAAAAACATGTTATATAGTACATAAAGGAACATGTTATATGGTGCATAAAAGAACAATTTTCGTGATCCCTCGAAAAAGCCAAAGTAAAAACTTCCAAACCAGTGCGAGGAAGGTTAGATGTTAAGAGGGCATTATGGGTATTTAAACTTGATTTAGATGTTATGCCCGGATATCATTAACACAGTAGTACATACACTGTATCACAATTCGGCAGATATGTGTGTGCATGAGCTGAAATGGATATATTGGTTTCAGAGCAAATTGCTTAATCTCGTCCCCTCAGAACTTCGCATGTATGGATTTGAATCGTACTTGAATTCGAGAAGTCAAGTGGTCACTTGGGATATATATATATATATATATATATATATATATATATATATATATATATATATATATATATATATATATATATATATATATATATATATATATATATAAAATATATATGTACATATATATATATATATATATATATATATATATATATATATATATATATATATATATATATATATATATATATATATATATATATATATTCATTAAAAGATACAAAAATATATTTAATCTCATTCATTAAAAGATACAAAAAATTTTTGCTAAGGCCATTTCTTTTTATGGCCTTCCCAACTTACCGTAATGTACTTTTATCTCATCCTGCTTATTGAGACCTAATTTTCGCGAAGTACCGAAACACAAAGCGCGCGGGTACAGACTGTTATCGATAAACGTACCCGAAAACAAGTACTTAGAAATGGAGAAGTTGAGAGGTCATTGTTTCTATACAAAAGTACATATCTATGCAGACGAGAAACCGAGGTAACACGAGGCCTTTTTGGTGGTATAGTGTGCGAACGTGACTCTATTTTGGGGCCTTCTATAAATAATGAAATGGCAATTTTCTTAGTGTGATTACCCTGTCCAGAATAATATTGTGGATTGCATTAAGGAAGTCTTAGCCCGTTATGTTCATGTCTGAAGCACGGAAGCACTGCAGTGGGTATTGTGAGTTTTAGTTGCGTCTTCTATAGCCCTTTTTAAATATTATTTTATCAATAGTAATTGAATAACAGATGAAAGCAGTCTGTGATATTTTGATGTGGAAGCGGACAGATTTTTAACGAAGAACTTCTGACAGTGATAACCTTCTGGTCATTGTTTTAACCGAATTGAAATAAGTTTTTTAAAGGCTAGAAATACAACGTAGTAGATGGGAATCCCAGTCATTCGTAAATATCTCAGATTAGGAAATCGGAATTCTTATAAGGATGATGGGGTTGAAATTTTTAGAATGTCAATAAAAAAATTGTCAGTCATAGTATTTGAAGTTATTAGTGGAATTTTTTGGACTGCAATATATATCTTATATTATTTTGGCCTTTGGTGATTACGAAGAAAAACAGCCTAATTTCGTGGCGTCACTGTAAAAGACGAAATGCCACTATGCTCGTCTCTCTTCTAAAAGACTCCGACATTTCGTTTCATCGATGAAATTACTGTTTTTGCATAATCGAAGATAACACGGCATAATATTTTCAATGCTACATGAATTATAAATTCAGAAATTCCATAGTGCTCAGGTAATGTTCTGACGAAACGTCAAAGAAGAAATTAGGCAGAACTTTTAGTGTTCTCTAGTATTGAAATTTAAAATATGGAGCAGCTATTTACTTTTATCTTAGGAATTAAGTGCAATTTTGCCATATTATAAAGTAGTGCCTCTCATTTTCATCTTTGATTACGATGCAGTGTGTGCAAGACATAAACAGCTACTAGATTACTTGGATCGATTAATAAGGCAACAAATGGATAGATTTACCTTTCAGTCTCAACAAGTGGTAATCTAAACTTCTGGTCTTTCAGAGGACTCTGTGAGATAGTAGTGTAAATGACAGCTATTTCTTCCTGGTCACTTTTACCTGTATTGTTCATTTATGGCATGGATTCCTTTGATGACAGGATATCCTCTCTCTCTCTCTCTCTCTCTCTCTCTCTCTCTCTCTCTCTCTTTTCCTTTTTGGTTTTCTGTAAAAGATAACTATTGTGCCGGCTTTGTTTGTCCGTCCGCACTTTTTTCTGTCCGCGTTTTTTTTTTTTTTGTCCCCACTTTTTCTGTCTGCCCTCAGATCTCTAAAACTACTGGGGCCAGAGGGCTGCAAATTGGCATGTTGATCATCCACCCTCCAGTCATCAATCATGCCAAATTGCAGCCATATAGCCTCAGTAGTTCTCATTTTAAGGTTCAAATTAGCCATAATCGTGCTTCTGGCAACGATGTAGGATAGGCCACCACCGGGCCGTGGTTCAAGTTTCACGGGCCGCGGCTCATACAGAATTATACCGAGATCAAGAGCTAGATCTATCTTCGGTGGCCTTGATTATACGCTGTTACGGCTGTACAGAAAACTCGATTGCGCCAAAAACCTCGGCACATTTTTCACTCGTTGTGAGAGTGGACTGTTAGGATACGTACAGTAGTTGGTAAAGGTAAACGAGGCAGCACTGTTGACAGATATCTAAAGTTCTCTCTCTCTCTCTCTCTCTCTCTCTCTCTCTCTCTCTCTCTCTCTCTGTTTTTGTAAGATTGGACTTTCAAGATACGTTGATGGTAACGGTAAGCGAAGCAACAATGATGAGAGATATCTGAAGAATTTAGATGACACTCTTTCTTCTTCCTTTTTTGTTACTTCCCCGTTTCATGCTCCTTTCTTGTTCCTCCCCTGACAGCATCTATCCTACAATGAGGCATTGTTGTGTTAATGACGTGCTTAAGTGGTATGCACCTGCTTTGGACAAGGAAAAGGAGACCTTCGATGTTTAACTTCACGAAAAAAAAAAAATCCTTTTCATTACGTGATCAGGAGAATTTTTTTTTTTTTTATTCAGCGAGGTATTAATGAAAAAACATGAATTTTCTTTTGCATTCTTCGTCTGTACTTTTAACTCTTGATGATTTCCTTAGTCGAAGACTGGCAGACTGGGTACCTAAATGGTGGTAAACTTTCGAAACTTAAAATAGAGTGGTGGGATAAAACCGCCTCTGAAAAATCAGGTTATATTGACATGACACGGTGTATAAACATAAACGGAATCTTACGGCTTTTGAAAATTGTAATTAACAGTCGTGTAAGTGGTTATCCGAGTCTAGATGTCTTTGATTCAAAGCATTATGCAGAAGCTGATATGGATGCTGTGTGTCATAACGAGGATTTGAAAAGAAAGTAAGGAAATCATATGCTTGTCATCTGGCATTGTGACAGCCCGATTTGTTAAAGAACCCCCGGACGCATTAGTATAATATTTTAAATTTAAATTCAAACCCTTGATATTGATTGTATGCCAGTGCCTTATCAACACTTTTTCCTTGTAGTAAGGAACAAATCCAGAAATATTGTAATGTTAGATTTTATTAAATAATTTAATATTTTTTCATCTCATTGCTACTGTTACGTCCCTGTTTCATTTTGGAGATTAATAGCAATCATCGTAACAGATGATCACATGGTTAGGTTTAATATAAATTGTCGTAGGTTATGGATACTTTTCCCTAGTTATAAATTAAAGGAAGATAAGTTTAGGTACCAATTTATAGCAATTTCCAGGAAAATTTTCTTTGGTTCTAAGTTAAAAGATAAGTTTAGATACCAGTTTATAGTAACTTCCAGGAAAATTTACTTTGGTTTTAAGTTAAAAGAAGATTGGTTTAGATTCCAATGTATAATAACTTCCAGGAAAATTTCCTTTGGTTCTAGGTTAAAAGACAAGTTTAGGTGCCAGTTTATAGTAATTTCCAGGAAAATTTTCTTTGGTTCTAAGTTAAAAGACAAGTTTAGATACCAATTTATAGTAACTTCCAGGAAAATTTTCTTTGGTTCTAAGTTAAGAGACAAGTTCAGATACCAATTTATAGTAACTTTCAGAAAAATTTTCTCTGGTTCTAAGTTAAAAGACAAGTTTAGATACCTGTTTATAGTAAATTCCAGAAAAAATTTTTTTGGTTCTAAGTTAAAAGACAAGTTCAGATACCAATTTATAGTAACTTCCAGAAAAATTTTCTCTGTTTCTAAGTTAAAAGACAAGTTTAGATACCTGTTTATAGTAAATTCCAGGAAAACTTTGTTTGGTTCTAAGTTGAAAAAAAGACAAGTTTAGATACCATTTTATAGTAACCCCCAAGAGTCAAACAGTTCAAAGAAGCAAAGACTCTCTCCCCGGAGTTAACAGAAGCCTCAGTAGCAAAACCTATCAGACCTTTATAGAAAAGCTGATGCGATCTCATTTGTTAAATGACAAGACTTTTCCATGTGAAATGACGTGACTGCGATCTGAGAACTGAATGGAGTTTCATTGGAGGAAATGATGAGATTTGTTCACAGGGAAGGGCACAGTTCCAAAATAGTAATGATAAAGACTTTTGCCCCGTGATTGACGTCACTTTCTTGATGGAATTGACAGCGATTCGATACTGCGATTTGCGAGACTTGGAAACGGAACTGGAGAGACTGCGCCAGTCTCCCTTCGCGAAATGATAACTCTTTCATATAAGGGAAGCCATTATTGTGGCATTCCGATTTCTCCAGCAACATTCGTCATTCTGGTTTCTGTAAGGCATCACAAGGTAGGGTGCAACTTCCTGCAGAATTTTGTCTTTTATTTTGAGAGAGATGTCAGCGACCAATACATAGTTTGTAAAAAACACTGCTGATAAGAGGCAAGATAGGTGTGGTTACCAAAATTCAGTTAAACTACAATTTCAGAAGACAGTACTTGGGTAACTAATTATCTTTTATGATAAGACTTGAGTGAGATATTTACAAATATTGGTGTAGAATCTATAAGAAAACGAATTATTATAACTGGATCATGATCATTGTGGAAAATTCAAGTTACAGGTCAATAACCTTAGTTGCTCACTGTATTTTATCCAGTTGCACGGAGCGACAGATGTGCTTTTTGTGCATGGTGGTACTATAGTTGCGTGACAGTTGTCAATATTGATAGTTGAGAGTAGAGGTTTTCATTTGTTTATCCACTAACGAACTAATCTAGTCCAACGTTAGTTTCTTTATAAGGACTGTGCATTGCTATTGTGTGTGTGTGTGTGTGTTTGTGTTTGTGCATATTTAAACTTTCTATTGAAGCAGCGCACTTGAAACGGTAAAAGTAACGGTGTAAATAAAACTTTAATTTTTGCATAATTATTTATATCACATTTCCCAGGGTATTTTGCCAGGGTACCAAAGAAAAGTGACGGGAATGAATTTGTTGACTTTGGAAATATTGCAGTAAAAATATTCAGTGTACTTATTCGCAACAGTTTGCACTTTGTACTGAATGTAATCGTTATCCGCTTTGTTTGCGTTGCATTGAGGCAGTTGTTGTTATAACACAGGACACGGGAGAGACCATGTTTCCTCGACACCTGGTTGACCGGTGGCTTTTTTTTTATCATGATACGTATTCCTATATCCCCTTTTTCCATCATTCACTTTTTGTCCCCCTTTTTTCGGTTTTTTACAATCCAACACCCCGTTTTGTCGGCCTTCGAATAAGATCAAACACAAATATGCTGTTATACATGTGTACATTGTCTTCAAGTTAAAAAAAAAGATTTTTGACACCTAATAATAAAATTCTACTCAGAAAGTGCTTTAGCGGTAAAAGTCATCAGCACTATCCGTAGTTTAGGTAAACTGATTGTAATAAAACATTTGTTTTAATTAGATATATTATTTATTACGCAACTCCTTCTTGGATGAAAGCTTTCTTCATATTGTACAATCACGTGTGTACCACCTGAGCACATCGTTAACAGAGCAGTTCTTCATTGTTTGTTGCACATTGCCAAGCGACGAGGAAGAAAAGGAGATTAAGAACAAGGAAACTGTCATCTAATTGCTCCAATTGCTGAAATCTGGAATGCCAAAGGCTACCGTTCCAAGTCCCGTCTGATACTGTCTCAGTAAATAAAAGTGTCTTTCTCTTTATCTTAGTCTAGACAGAGGGAGAGAGCGAATACTTCATGAACAAAAGTTTCGACGTAGTAAATGAAGAATGATGAAAAAGGCACTGCGGGGAAATGTCTGCCTTATATTCATCCATCTCACGCCACTGCCTCTTAAAGACCGGCCGCTGAGATTACCTTTTGTGAAGCTCTCTTTGTGCGGGGCAATTCCGTCCCGTTGTTGCCTTTTTAATCGATCCAACTGATTTGGGAAACGGTTATGCCTTCCTCCAAATGCATCGTATCCGTAGACGGAATGTGGTACATTACACTGAATCTTCGACAGTATTTTTCTTTATTCTTACAATAGAAGCCCAGATCTTTTTTAAGCATTAAACCTTTGTTCAGTAATAGAAAACAAGAGTAGTTTTTAAAAATAAATTCTTCAACAATTTTATGGCAACATTTATCATACCTTGTGCAATTTCCTACACATTATCTCCAGGTTACAGTTTTTTTTTAGTTTTCTATAAAAGCAAACTATTTTGCCGGCTTTGTCCGTCGACAATTTTCTGTCCGCCATCAGATCTTAAAAACCACTGAGGCTAGAGGGCTAGAAATTGAAATGTTGATCATCCACCCTCCAATCATCAAACATACCAAATTGCAGCCCTTTAGCCTCAGTAGTTTTTGTTTTATTTAAGGTTAAAGATAGCCATATAGTGTGTCTGGCAACGATATAGGACATGCCACCACCGGACAGTGGTTAAAGTTTCATGGGCCGCGGCTCATACAGCATTGCACCGAGACCACCGAAAGATAGATCTGTTTTCTGTGGCCTTGATTATACGCTGTACAGAGAACTCTATTGCGCCGAAGAATCTTCGGCGCATTTTTTACTTGTTTCCTAAGTTTCTCATTGGATGGGCCGGTGCCGTTCTCAGCTAGCTCTCTGCTGGCCCGCATTCGAGTCTCCGACCGGCCAGTGAAGAATTAGAGGAATTTATTTCTGGTGATAGAAATTCATTTCTCGTTATAATGTGGTTCGGATTCCACAATAAGCTGTAGGTCCCGTCGCTAGGTAACCAATTGATTCTTAGCCACGTAAAATAAATCTAGTCCTTCGGGCCAGCCCTAGGAGAGCTGTTAATCAACTCGGTCTGGTTAAACTAAGATATTCTTCTTCTTCTTCTTTTAACGTGCTTTTTTTCCCCATTTTTGTATGGGGTAAGCACGATGCTTTCTTTTGAAGAACTTTTGATTTGGCTTTGGGGCAGACCGTAGTCTCGATCGGCTGCCCTGCCTGACATCGCTGAGACCCTGGTAGCGCGTGTACATGTATCGTAAACTAAGATATACTTACTGATTTTACTTGTTTCCTTTTAAAATGATACTTGTTATACAATGAGCAGTGCTTTCCCCAGTAACATGAAGATTCAGAACTTCAGGACGACTGATTATGCTCAGTGGTACGTTAGCCAGCTTGGTGTGGTTAGATGGCTGGTTAGATGCAAATCAGCTCAGTGACAAGCGTGTTATGTTTGCGTGTCTGTATTCACCAGTGTTTATTGAAAGGATGTATTCACCAGTGTTTATTGAAAGGACGAGAAGTCAGGGAAAGAAAGGCGCTGATGGAACTGGAGGTGAGACTATGTGGGATAAGATAACTGTTTTGAATCCAGTGTTGAGTGTCAGACATTTTTAGACATTTAAATGGTAACTGATTTGATTTAGGAGAATATGTAAGAAGATGAAAGCTGACAGTTACCAAGGAGAGGAAGGTCATGAGAGCAAATAGAGAATAAGACGATGTATGTTATTGCTGAGGTGAATCAATGAATAAATGAAAAAAGGAAGCAGTTCCGCAAAAAAAAGTGTGGAAGATAAGTGGATATGGAAGCAAGGAGGCTACAGCTATAATGGGGTTGTTGAGCCAGACACTCTTTTCCTAAGTGAAGGTTGGTCGTCGAATATGAGTGATAATATTAGTCATAAGTAGGTTAATTGACCCACTGTTGGCAGTGTCGATGATGATGATGATGATAATTTACCCTCCGTGCACAATGATCCAATAACCACGTTTCCATAATTAAGTGTCATTCATATTATGCTCAGTAGTGAGGGCATTAATTGATCGTCTCATTAAGGAACACCAGTGCCATTATGTGGTTTAATATCTATCATTCTCAACGATACTTATTAGTTGCCGTTGTTGCCACGGGCTGCGAAGGCCCTACTTATTTTTCATCTCCCTGGGAGTTGCTTTTGAATCGTGGTTTTTTTAATTTTTATATAAATAATAATTTGCTGATCGTAGCGTACCGAGGACTATTTTACAAATTAAAGCATGATTTGGTTGTGCATTGATTATGCAATTCAAGAGTCTCACTGGTAATTACAATCTTCTCAAATTTAGATTATTATGCTCGAAGGCTGCTCATCAAAGCGTGGCCAAAAAAGTGGAATTGTTATTAGGATGTGCATAAATTTCAGCTAAAACAGGCAGTAAATAGAAGCCATTTTTCTACCTACCAAAGATTTGGAACGGAAACTTCAGTACACTACACTCAAGAAATGTATGTAATTAAGGAAAAAAAAAGTATTAGACTACATAGATCAATAACACAACAGCTCATTTTCCTACTTCTGTCACATCTGATTTTGGGCAAACAATAGTCCTAGTTAGATTCGAAAAACATGATACCGACAGAATTTTTTAGGCCTAGCGCTCACTCCCGGTTTGAACAAGATTTCGTCGTAAACAGAGGTTCCAGCTGTTTTATTTTCCAGAGGAGTAAATCTCTATTATCCCAACCACACAATCCCAGAGGCCTATCGTACGCCTACCGTCAGGCTGCGGGACTTCCCCGTTGCTTGTGCCGTCGAATATTTCTACATTGTAACGCCCTTTTTCAAAGGCGGGTCCGTCACATCTTCCTGGTTTAGGTACTGTGGTTTATTCCTTCCTTTTTCTTTTACCTCTAGGCTTGGGAAGATAAGGGCATTGAGATGGCAGTTTTATTTGACGTCAAATAACTGAATTACAACGAAGTCGAATAACTGAATTACAACGGAGTCCATACTCTGATATATACCAAGTTGCACTCTAGGAGAACCAAATATTACAGTAGTGAAAAAGAGCACTTCGAAAGTAAGGGCCATGGACTTTACACTTGTTTTTGATTGGATAAAACCAGACTTGTATCAATAACAAAATTATTTTACGCTAGTTGCAGAGAAAATCTGTTGCTACATAAAGCATTAAATGTAAAACAAAATAATTATGTTGCGTTTTGCATTTACTTCCAGTTGCAAAGGAAATCTCTGCATTACTTAGAAGCAAAGGATTATTCTTTTTGAGAAAAATGGAAAGTCTTCTGTGTAAGCTCTGAAACCGGTTCGTACCACTTTCATCTTGTCATTAACGCAGAAAAGCTGTATTGTTTAATACGTGTACAAGAAAGTAATAAGAGAGAGGCGGTAGTAAAAAAGAGGAAAGAAGGTAATTATCTGAATGCTTCTTGTTCTCTTTCATTAGTGTTTTCTTGCTTACCTCCACCACCAACGTCTGATGGTATCTGAGAAAAGAGTCGTCTGCTTCTTTTGAGAGAGAGAGAGAGAGAGAGAGAAAGAGAGAGAGAGAGAGAGAGATAAGCAACGAGAGATAAGCAACGAGAGGTTGCTTGTGTGAAAGAGAGAAAAAAAGAAAGAAAGAGGAACTGTATGAACAAGGCCTTGAGAGAGAGAGAGAGAGAGAGAGAGAGAGAGAGAGAGAGAGAGAGAGAGAGAGATTTCAAAGGGATGGGAGAGGGGTAGAAAGGTTGCTTATGTGAAGGAAAGAGATTGAAACTATAAGAGCACGGCCTTGAGAGAGAGAGAGAGAGAGAGAGAGAGAGTTCAAAAGGATGGGAGAGGACTACAAAGGCTCCTTATGTGAAAGTGAAAGAAAGATATTGAAACTATAAGAGCAGCTTACAACAGTTATTCCCTCCACAGTATGACACAAGGGATAAAAGAGAGAGAGAGAGAGAGAGAGAGAGGGAGAGAGAGAGAGAGAGAGAGAGAGAGAAGAATGGAATATCTTGTCGTCAAAATCCACGACGACGCAATAAATGAACAATGATGTAAAAGGCTCCGGGGATAAATAGCTGCCTTTTATTCCGCCGTCTCACACAATTGCCTCTTCAGGACCGGCCGCTGAGATCACCTTTTGTCGAGGCTGTCTCTGTGTGCGGATTATTTGCCTTCTTAATCAAGGCAAATTATCCAGTGTAGATGGTTATGATACCCTCCCAGGTCACTGTATTTGTCGGTGGAATATATATATATATATATATATATATATATATATATATATATATATATATATATATATATATATATATATATATATATATATATATATATATATATATATATATATATATATATATATATATATATGTATATATATATATATATATATATATATGACTATTTATCACATCACCGTGATTCATATACAATCAGAAAGCTACAAACGTCCTTTAATATCCAATTCACTCTACCTCGGAAGTAATATATTTTCATATATGTTACCGAAGGGAATTTTAGGTGATAATAAGTCCACCGTCCCGTGGGATCGAACCAGCGACGGACGGGGAATCAGGACTTACAGTGACACACTAACCAGTCGGCCACAAGAGAGGTATAAATGAATACCATCTCCCATCAGCCCACCCGTCGAACTCAGGTGTTTTGCGTTTGGAGACGATATCCACCCACCTCTGCCATGTTGGCCGTGTAGTGCGTTTGTCGCACGTAGCCATATTATGACTATTTATCACATCACCGTGATTCATATACAATCAGAAAGCTACAAACGTCCTTTAATATCAATTCACTCTACCTCGGAAGTAATATATTTTCATATATGTTACCGAAGGGGAATTTTTAGGTGATAATAAGTCCACCGTCCCGTGGGATCGAACCAGCGACGGACGGGGGAATCAGGACTTACAGTGACACACTAACCAGTCGGCCACAAGAGAGGTATAAATGAATACCATCTCCCATCAGCCCACCCGTCGAACTCAGGTGTTTTTGCGTTTTGGAGACGATATCCACCCACCTCTGCCATGTTGGCGTGTAGTGCGTTTGTCGCACGTAGCCATATTATGACTATTTATCACATCACCGTGATTCATATACAATCAGAAAGCTACAAACGTCCTTTAATATCAATTCACTCTACCTCGGAAGTAATATATTTTCATATATGTTACCGAAGGAATTTTAGGTGATAATAAGTCCACCGTCCCGTGGGATCGAACCAGCGACGGACGGGGAATCAGGACTTACAGTGACACACTAACCAGTCGGCCACAAGAGGTATAAATGAATACCATCTCCCATCAGCCCACCCGTCGAACTCAGGTGTTTTGCGTTTGGAGGCGATATCCACCCACCTCTGCCATGTTGGCGTGTAGTGCGTTTGTCGCCGCGTAGCCATATTATGACTATTTATCACATCACCGTGATTCATATACAATCAGAAAGCTACAAACGTCCTTTAATATCCAATTCACTCTACCTCGGAAGTAATATATTTTCATATATGTTACCGAAGGGAATTTTAGGTGATAATAAGTCCACCGTCCCGTGGGATCGAACCAGCGACGGACGGGGAATCAGGACTTACAGTGACACACTAACCAGTCAGCCACAAGAAGGTATAAATGAATACCATCTCCCATCAGCCCACCGTCGAACTCAGGTGTTTTGCGTTTGGAGACGATATCCACCCACCTCTGCCATGTTGGCGTGTAGTGCGTTTGTCGCACGTAGCCATATATGACTATTTATCACATCACCGTGATTCATATACAATCGAAAGCTACAAACGTCCTTTAATATCAATTCACTCTACCTCGGGGAAGTAATATATTTTCATATATGTTACGAAGGGAATTTTAGGTGATAATAAGTCCACCGTCCGTGGGATCGAACCAGCGACGGACGGGGAATCAGGACACCACAGTGACACACTAACCAGTCGGCCACAAGAGGTATAAATGAATACCATCTCCCATCAGCCCACCGTCGAACTCAGGTGTTTTTGCGTTTGGAGACGATATCCACCCACCTCTGCCATGTTGGCGTGTAGTGCGTTTGTGCGCGTAGCCATAATATGACTATTTATCACATCACCGTGATTCATATACAATCGAAAGCTACAAACGTCCTTTAATATCAATTCACTCTACCTCGGAGTAATATATTTTCATATATGTTACGAAGGGGAATTTTAGGTGATAATAAGTCCGTCCCGTGGGATCGAACCAGCGACGGACGGGGAATCAGGACTTACAGTGACACACTAACCAGTCGGCCACAGAGAGGTATAAATGAATACCATCTCCCATCAGCCCACCCGTCGAACTCAGGTGTTTTGCGTTTGGAGACGATATCCACCCACCTCTGCCATGTTGGCGTGTAGTGCGTTTGTCGCACGTAGCCATATTATGACTATTTATCACATCACCGTGATTCATATACAATCAGAAAGCTACAAACGTCCTTTAATATCAATTCACTCTACCTCAGAGTAATATATTTTCATATATGTTACCGAAGGAATTTTAGGTGATAATAAGTCCGTCCGTAGGATCGAACCAGCGACGGACGGGGAATCAGGACTTACAGTGACACACTAACCAGTCGGCCACAAGAGAGGTATAAATGAATACCATCTCCCATCAGCCCACCGTCGAACTCAGGTGTTTTGCGTTTGGAGCGATATCCACCCACCTCTGCCATGTTGGCGTGTAGTGCGTTTGTCGCACGTAGCCATATTATGACTATTTATCACATCACCGTGATTCATATACAATCAAGAAAGCTACAAACGTCCTTTAATATCAATTCACTCTACCTCGGAAGTAATATATTTTCATATATGTTACCGAAGGGAATTTTTAGGTAGTGAATTGGATATTAAAGGACGTTTGTAGCTTTGATTGTTACATATGAATCACGGTGATGTGATAAATAGTCATAATATGGCTACGTGCGACAAACGCACTACCTCGGCCAACATGGCAGAGGTGGGTGGATATCGCTCCAAACGCGAAACACCTGAGTTCGACGGGTGGGCTGATGGGAGATGGTATTCATTTATACCTCTTGTGGCCGACTGGTTAGTGTGTCACTGTAAGTCCTGATTCCCCGTCCGTCGCTGGTTCGATCCCACGGGACGGTGGACTTATTATCACCTAAAATTCCTTCGGTAACATATATGAAAAAATATATTACTTCTGGAGGTAGAGTGAATTGATATTAGCGACGTTTGTAGCTTTCTGATTGTATATGAATCACGGTGATGTGATAAATAGTCATAATATGGCTACGTGCGACAAACGCACTACACGGCCAACATGGCAGAGGTGGGTGGATATCGTCTCCAAACGCAAAACACCTGAGTTCGACGGGTGGGCTGATGGGAGATGGTATTCATTTATACCTCTCTTGTGGCCGACTGGTTAGTGTGTCACTGTAAGTCCTGATTCCCGTCCGTCGCTGGTTGATCCCACGGACGGTGGACTTATTATCACCTAAAATTTCCCCTTCGGTAACATATATGAAAATATATTACTTCTGGAGGTAGAGTGAATTGATATTAAAGGACGTTTGTAGCTTTCTTGATTGTATATGAATCACGGTGATGTGATAAATAGTCATAATATGGCTACGCGCGACAAACGCACTACACGCCAACATGGCAGAGGTGGGTGGATATCGTCTCCAAACGCAAAACACCTGAGTTCGACGGGTGGGCTGATGGGAGATGGTATTCATTTATACCTCTCTTGTGGCCGACTGGTTAGTGTGTCACTGTAAGTCCTGATTCCCGTCCGTCGCTGGTTCGATCCTCACGGGACGGTGGACTTATTATCACCTAAAATTCCTTCGGTAACATATATGAAAATATATTACTTCGGGAGGTAGAGTGAATTGGATATTAGCGACGTTTGTAGCTTTTTGATTGTATATGAATCACGGTGATGTGATAAATAGTCATATTATGGCTACGCATGACAAACGCACTACACGCCAACATGGCAGAGGTGGGTGGATATCGCCTCCAAACGCAAACACCTGAGTTCGACGGGTGGGCTGATGGGAGATGGTATTCATTTATACCTCTTTGTGGCCGACTGGTTAGTGTGTCACTGAAAGTCCTGATTCCCCGTCCGTCGCTGGTTCGATCCCCACGGACGGTGGACTTATTATCACCTAAAATTCCCTTCGTAACATATATGAAAATATATTACTTCCGAGGTAGAGTGAATTGGATATTAGCGACGTTTGTAGCTTTCTTGATTGTATATGAATCACGGTGATGTGATAAATAGTCATAATATGGCTACGTGCGACAAACGCACTACACGCCAACATGGCAGAGGTGGGTGGATATCGCCTCCAAAACGCAAAACACCTGAGTTCGACGGGTGGGCTGATGGGAGATGGTACCATTTATACCTCTCTTGTGGCCGACTGGTTAGTGTGTCACTGTAAGTCCTGATTCCCGTCCGTCGCTGGTTCGATCCCACGGGACGGTGGACTTATTATCACCTAAAAATTCCTTCGGTAACATATATGAAAATATATTACTCCGAGGTAGAGTGAATTGATATTAAAGACGTTTGTAGCTTTCTGATTGTATATGAATCACGGTGATGTGATAAATAGTCATAATATGGCTACGTGCGACAAACGCACTACACGCCAACATGGCAGAGGTGGGTGGATATCGTCTCCAAACGCAAAACACCTGAGTTCGACGGTGGGCTGATGGGGAGATGGTATTCATTTATACCTCTCTTGTGGCCGACTGGTTAGTGTGTCACTGTAAGTCCTGATTCCCCGTCCGTCGCTGGTTCGATCCCACGGGACGGTGGACTTATTATCACCTAAAATTCCCCTTCGGTAACATATATGAAAATATATTACTTCCGAGGTAGAGTGAATTGGATATTAAAGGACGTTTGTAGCTTTCTGATTATATATATATATATATTTTTTTTTTTTTTTTTTTTTGCTCAAGGCATAATCTTGATTTTATTTGTTTTTAAAACGCACCTGGCTATTAAACCTTAGAATATCAAATCTGAACCAACGAACTAAAGACATTTTTAAAAAATCTGTTATTGGGGAGGGGGTTACATTATCAGTGCCTTTCCTGGATTACTGTAACGTCGGATACATGTGTAAGGAGCATATTTGCTCTTCATCCTCAGTACAGAGCTACTTAAATAACAAAAACGATGATAAATTGATCCACTTCGGGACGATCATATAGTTATTATTGTCATTTGAAAAAAAATGTATACCGTAATATATAATCAAGAATCCCAATTTTCATTTTAGGGATGTTTGCATACCGTATAATACAACCAGTAATATGTTGATAAAACTTACTGGTCAAATGGCTTAAGATTGAAATAAAAAGAAGTTTTTTCTCCAGTAATACACTTCCCATAAATCCATAACAGTACAGATCACTTAGTAATGTAATTGACAACAAGCATACGCAGCAAAAATGCAGCAGTAAAGTAAGTAGCCCAGTGCTCCAATGTACTATTTTATTTAGTGTGATCACCATGTACTGTACACAAGAAATGAGATATTCTTGAAGCATGTCCCAACATCTAGACAGCTCTTGTGAAATTTAATATTATTGCGCACTAAGCTTTGTGTTTCAAAAGTTTTCTTTGCAAAATGAAATTCCCATTAAGTCGGATTGCATAAGTGAGGTTTCAGAATTTATAAAAGGTCTTTAGATAATAAGCTTAGGTCCACACAGAAAAGTCCAAAAAGTCAGTTCTTCAAATTGAAGTGACGTCCCACTGCAACAGCAGTTCGAAACATGGTGATTCTGCAATTTTCTTCTCAGCTTCCATCGAAGGGATGGGTTATCTTCCTGCCTGTAGCTACTGATTTTTTACAAATTGTTGAGCGTTACATGACCACTTTACCATTTCACCAAATGCATTTCTCAATTAATCTAAATCCAGACAGCTATATCAATAGCGTACTCTGAGCATGGTTTTCCATGTATTACAAGGGCCTTGTCATTAATTCGACATATTTGCTAAGAAGTGTAGTAAGCATATTATGTAGTTCCTGAAAGGATGCCTGAGAACACAGACTGTCTAGTCGTATCCATCCCCCCCCTCCCTCTCTCTCTCTCTCTCTCTCTCTCTCTCTCTCTCTCTCTCTCTCTCGTCCAGCACTTTACAATGACACACGACCGAAGACCTGACATTGAGCGGCTGTCAAAAGGGATCGAAATTACCCTCATTAAACCAAGCTTCTTTCATCTTTTAATAGGGGAGACTTTCTTAGGTTCTTTACAAAAATTACTAAATATATATACAGTATATATATATATATATATATATATATACTTTACAAAATGTAATAGTTAATATTTCATGTTTTTATTTTAGCGCAGTATTATATACATACATATACTGTATATATATATATATATATATATATATATATATATATATATATATATATATATATATATATATATATATATATATATATATATATATATATATATATATATATATATATATATATATATATATTATATATAATATATATATATATATTATATATATATATATATATATATATATATATATATTTGAATATATATATATATATATATATATATATATATATATATATATAATGTTACAGGGAACAGATCAACACTTTTTTTGAAGTGTACAGAGCGTGATCTTATCTAACTTCAAAAAAAAAGCGTATAAAGGGACCCTGATCTCACAGCATTTTTCCTCTCTCTCTCTCTCTCTCTCTCTCTCTCTCTCTCTCTCTCTCTTTGTTAATTTCTCAAAAAGCAATTAAATGGACTATTTAAAGAAACACAATCTTTCCTACAAAAATAGGTTTATTATTCAAATAACCCAACAAGAAATGAATAAAACAAAGCAAAGATTAAAATGCATAATAAATGAATTATCGAGTCAGATAACTAAACTCTAAATTGCAAAGCACTTCTGACTAAAGAAGTCTCATTATGGCTAATAGCCTGGAAATACACAAAATCTCACATACTCCCAAATCAACACTAAATGTCATGTCAAAAAACAAAAAAAAGTCTACCACATAAAGAGACTGACATTGCAAATGACTTGCATCTGTCCTCTTTATCAAACCACCCAGCTATTTCCACAAGTCCACATGTTATTCCCACAAGTCCACATGTTATTCCCACAAGTCCACAGACATCTGTCGAAAGATTTAAATATGATAGAAAAACTCCCAAAAAATATATGAAATACAAAACACAATAATGGAAAGTGTAAAATGCATAGCCAAGATATGGCAAACATAACATAACCAAAATAATAATATAAAAGAGGTATGAATATCCATATTAAATTTCCCACACCAGTTCATAAGTTCATAATGATTAGAAAGTCATGGTAAAATCACAAGTTCAATTTACTCCCATAAAAACAGAGATTTGAGACTCTTTACAATTTTCAAAGCCTGGAACCACTTTTGAAGTTATGACTGGATAACTGCAGTTCTGTCACGTTAATGAACGATCAAACTCACTTTTAGGGCAGATTTTGCATAATCTAGATCAAAGTAACGCACGTACTCACGAACATACATAGCGCTTCGAGATCACCTGATCTCCAATATTGCTGAGCTTCTCGCGCAAAGAGCTGAGGAATCAAACTATGCACTGTTTCAGCAATCTTGCATCAAATCTCTCGCCCTAGTTAGCTCTCACTCCTAACCTTTATAACATCTTAAAGCACTGAAGCTATGAAATGCATATATGTGTCCTTTAAATATATATATATATATATATATATATATATATATATATATATATATATTATATATATATATATAATTATAAAATCTATGTTGGAAGGTGAGTGACAAATGGGACTTTGAACAAGTACTTTCGTAGTATATTCTACATTTTCAAGTTCGCACTGAATACAAAAGAAGTGGACAGAGCCTTATATACAAAATAGAAGGGGGAGGGGGGATTACAGTTTGTTAATCTTGGCAGCATGTTCTTTAAACAAAAATGACAGGGACAAAGGATTAAGGAATAATTCAGGGTGGAGATTAACATTCCTGGTGGACGTAGCTTCAGTAAACACAGTTTCTAGCAGATTCCTTTTCCGATGGTCGTTGACCGTGTAGATTACAGTTGACTTATCCCAGTTCATCGCATGGCCAGCCTTAAGCCAATGATCCGCAATGCCATTATTTGATAAGCCTCTTGAAATGGCATATTACTGTTTGGAGCTTTTTACTTTTAGTCCTTTTGATGTTTGACCAATATAAATCTTATATTACATTCTTTGCAAGGAATACTGTATACAATATTGTTTGACTTGGGCGGGCTGTTCTTAATTAGTTTATTTCCCATTTACAAAACTGTTGATTTCTGTGCTAGACTTTCCCATATTGAATTATCCAGCACTGCCAGATTAACCAGTTTTGATGTGACATCTTTATTTACTAAAGTTTCTATTGATGACCGTCCTCCCCATTGATTGGGCTGTATACCTGGCTGCCGGACGAAGCTCCTCTGTTGCCAGACTTTCCATTTACATCGTTGTCGTTTATTCTTTCATTTCTTTCCATGATTGCTGAGTTTTGCTATTTAACCCATAGCTGGACCCTACCCCATCGGGAATAGCTGAGTAGACTGAGGAAATTGTGGTAAAGATCCTTTCCCAAGGAATCAACGACAAGGAGAATGGTCACCCATCCAACGACTGACCAGCCCCAATGTTGCTTAACTAGTCCACTGATGAGCTATTATTATTATTATTATTATTATTAAGACAGAATACAAGCCAGATCATCTAGGATTGATTATATCTCGCTGTTATACAGAACCGAATATTTTATTTTTAAAGCTTTAGCAATTAGGTGATTCTTTGTGTGCTATGATAATGTTTTGCAAGACCAATGTATGAATGTAGTAATTCCTCCAAAGTTAGTATGACTGTGCTTTCTAGCGATATGAATATGACTGGTTTGGTAAATAAATCTGTTAACCAACAATGTTCAGTTCTCGGTTCATAAATAACGCATTATTAACTATAATAATTTCGATGTTGGAACAATATTTAGCTGCTTCTTATAATATCCTCCGTAACTATTAACTTAGTTATGATATTTACAGTGACTCTAATAAGAGAGAGGAGTAATTTATGAATTAATTTTTGATGACGTTTGTTTTAAACGGATTCATCAGACATTTTACTGTATATGGTGGATGTTAATTGAATTATATGTCAGGTTGTTAGAGCATCAGTTAATTGCGTTAGTTAAAATACAAACTACATGCCTTCTATATTTGTCTCCAGGGACTCATAAACAAAGTTTTCAACTGCTTATGTATAGTAAGATGATGCAATTAAAAGAACATCAGTCATATTTAATGATTTTTTTTTATTAAAAAAGAAAAATTCAGGATAGTTAGCAGATCTTTTACCTTCGTTTTATAGTGACCAGGAGGAACAAAGTAGCTTAATTTCCCAAGGGTGCTGTAAGTACAGAATGTGTCACAGAACTCGCTCTTTCTTTCGGGAGGTTTTGGCATTTTCTTTGTAGGGTTTTTTTTTGTGGGTTATATAATAAGTAAGGTTTTTATATTAGAACCGATAACTGAATGCGCTTTACGGAAATATTATTAATGTTATTCAGAAGATGAACCTGTATTCATATGGAACAAGGCCACGGTGGCCATTGACTTGAAATTCAAGCTTCCAAAGATTTTGGCGTTCATAAGAAAGAAGTAACTGAATAGGTAATGGGAAATACAGAAGGAAGAGATCACTTATTAAAGAGAAAAAATCAATTAACAAATTAATAAAAAAATGTAAGTAGATTATAAAAAATATAAGACTTGCATTAGTGTATGAAAGTAGATTGTAAAAAATACAAGACTTGTATTAGGGTAGTAAGGCACTGCATCTTCCTATGAACTTCTGAAGTTCAGATTACACGACATCCTCAGGGAGGCTGTTCCACAGTCCAACAGTGTGAGGAATAAAGGGCAGACATTTAGAAACTACATGTGCTCTCTAGTTTTGACCATTTTTCTTTGAAGAATAAAGACCATTTTCATACAGATGCAAAGAAATGCCATGCAGTCAGACTGTGAATATCATTTCCTGAATCATATGGATCAATTAAGAGGAAAGCGCGTCATTAGAATGATTGTCCATCACAAACACACAGCATTGCCTAAAGGTAATCTCGGCTGCCAGTTTTTAGGAAGCAGTAGTGTGAGATTGACACATGAAAGACACTTATTTCTCCTTGCGTCTTTCATCTCATTGTTCAGTTATTGCTTTGAGGCTCTTAATGACTCTCTCTCTCTCTCTCTCTCTCTCTCTCTCTCTCTCTCTCTCTCTCTCTCTCTCTCTCTCTCTCTCTCTCTCTCTCTCTCTCTCTCTCTCTCCAGAGAGATAACAACAGACAATGTTTGTACCCGAGAGATAATAATGACGGGAAATAACTGAAGCATTTCAATGACAAATTCTTTTCCCTTTTTTACACTTGCCTCTGCTTCTTCGCTCATCCTTTTTCCGTGCTTGGAAGCAATTATTATACAATGAGGCATTGTTGTTTTAATGGCGCTCCTCTTCGGTATGCACCTGCTTTGGACAACGTAAGAAAGACTATTTAATATCTCCAGGGAATAATGCCTTGATCGTACCAAATAATGAGGGATTTTTCATTCACTAATGAGTTGCCTTGAAAGCAAAAATTTTAATTCTTCAGCATTAAACCAAAGCACTGATTCTTCATAATGCAATGACTGTAGGTTATTGAATATTTAGTAACAGCGTTTTCTTGTTAATATTTAAATGTGTTTGAAGTTAATATATATTTGTTAGAAATGAAGGTCGGTTTGATGCACTATACTGCCAAATTTTATGTTGTTATAAATCGCATTATTTAGCTCGTACCTTTAGCTTTCTTCGAGGGCAATTTGGATATACTTCGTATAATCATGTTTTAGTTTTTGTGTTCGAAGTCTGACAGAAGTGGCAGCTGAATGCTCTGATTATTAGAGCATTCCCAAAGGTGACAGAGAGAAAAATGTGAGGGCTAATCTAGCCCAGCAGGAATATCTAGGGTGTGGAGTGTGCTCCTAGAAGAATGAGTGGTGTAGTCAGAGGAAATTGTACTGTAGATGCAAGATAAGGTCATTAAATCGACCGAGCTCGCGAGTGTGTAAAAGAAATAATTAATAAAATCAAAATCATTCACATGATATCTTTCGCTTGTGGTAATTTACCGAAAAGGAAAAACTGTTACAATTTTTAAAATGGAATGCAGAATGAAATCCTAAGCGTGCTGTAAGCTGTGCGCTCAAAGCCTGATTAAGGTTCAGTTAAAAAGTGTTCATCGTTTATGCGTATGAGCAATTCCATGCATTTTTATTGATAACACACAACCGCAGTAATAAAACTTGGATGCTGTTGTTTTAGTTCTTTGTTGGAGGGGTGGATAGAGCTGTCGCCTGGCACGCTGTTGTCCCAGCGTTCGACTCTCTTACCCGGCTAATGAAGAATTAGAGGAATTTATTTCTGGTGATAGAAATTCATTTCTCGTCATAATGTGGTTCGGATCCCACAATAAGCTGTAGGTCCCGTTGCTAGGTAACTAGTTGGTTCTTAGCCACGTAAAATAAATCTAATCCTTCGGGCCAGCCCTAGGAGAGCTGTTAATCAGCTCAGTGGTCTGGTTAAACTAAGATATACTTAACTTTTTGTTATTGTGTTATACTTGAGTATACTGTACTTACAGCTCCTAGCAACATTTCCTTTAGTTATAGTTTACTAGTCAGAAACTTTTTCTTGTCTCTTATTTGTTGTATGTTTTTATGTACATTTAAAGTAAGTTTTATTTATATTTTTTGTATATTTAAAATTCATGTTTTATGTATATTTAACATGCACGTACATTGAAAATAAAACCTTTTGTAGAAAAATTACGAACATAGTACTGCAAAATGGAGATCACATAATTAGTGGAAAATTTGGGCTTTCTTCATGTGATCACCGTTCATCGGTTCATGTTGGGTGGTCCTTAGCTTTTAAATGAGAGTCATATTTGATCTACCATTCTATAGCAAGGCGTTTAAGCTGGTAAGCATATGCATTTTAACTAAAATTCTCTTGACTATAAGAGTCTCCTCCTTGAATAAAATCATTTAAATGTTTGTTACAAGGGTTTGTTCATTTCTGAATTCAATTACAGTTCTCCCTGGCGGCCGGCAGGCTACGTGGAAATTTGTAGGCAAATTATTGTTCACAGAATCATATCATTCTTGCAGCAAAAAAAAAAGAATAAACAATTTTTTCTTTGGTTTTCGTAGTGTACGCCGATATACTTCATATGGCAAAATCGAAAGCAAAGAATTTGTTTATGGCAAAATCGAAAGCAAAGAATTTGCTTACGGTTCTACGCCCGTAGCGGTATATATTTTATTTGTAACGCATTCTGTACAGTATTTTGCATAAGCATAATTGAGTCTGAGAAAACACATGCACTTCATTAAAAATGAATGTGATTCTTTCACGTCTGATAATGAATTTCCTGCGAACATTTTTGCACGCGATGCTTTCGGCACAAATGCCTCTTTTCCTTCTGGAATAACCAGCTGAAATATGGTTATTGTGAGTCTTCGTCCACGTCAGTTTTTTTTTTCATTTGCTTTTCATGTTATTTTCTAGTTCTCAGTTTGTCTATATTTCTGGTGTATGTATGTATGTATGTATGTATGTATGTATGTATGTATGTATGTATGTATGTATGTATGTATGTATGTATGTATATGTATGTATGTTGCTATGTATGTATAGAGAGTGTTCGTATACCTTTGCATGGTCGTTTCAAAGGAATGTAAGTTGTGAATATTTAAAGTGTGTATTTCTGAAAGTTTTAATTTGCGTTTTGTGTTCTCCCTCTCAGTTGAAAATATACTTTTGAATATGAGTAACAGATTTAATGAAAATGTTTTGGGGATAATATTGATGTATATTACGTACAAGAAATCTGCTTTAAAGTGACACCAATAAGAATGTCATAGATTGCATAGTGACTTCACAGATAGCGAGGAAAGTGAAATATCGTCCATCACAGCTCTAGCTCTGAATCAGAGAGGATTCAGAAACGCCCAGTGACTGAGAGAGTTAAAATGCAAAACAGAAGGAATTATGATAAAAGCGAATAGAAATTCTGTGGGAAAGTTTGTTTATTCTCGTTTTTCATATATTTCTCGACCTCTGTATTGTAAGTAATTTCCAAAACTTAGTTTTATGTGAATAGTGTAGTCGTGACGTTCGTTTCTTTACAGAAAACCATTGGTTATATTCATCTCCCCTCCACTTGGAAGGGTGGTCCGCTGGTATAGTGGTTAGTGTCGTGGCATGCCACTCACATGTCGCTGGTTCGCGCCTCCCCTAGGGCTATGAAAAATCACTGGCTCTGCATCGTAATCAGTCACTGCTGTAGTGTGGGGTCTGCGGTGGGAGGCTGAAACCAACATTCTTGGAAGCTTAATTTCAAGTCAATGGCCCCTGAGTGCTTGCTCCGTGTGAATAGGTTTCATCTACCGAAATAATAATAATAATATTAGAAACAGAATCCTTGCGATAGACATGGCCTTCTGGTATGAAGTAATTATAAATGCAAATGAGGCAGTGTCTGTAAAAACTTTTTTGTACAGAGTTTACGAAAAATTCGTTTATGCATAAAGAGAAGTAACGTATCTTTGCTTTTTTCAGAAATTTGCATAAATCGTAATAACATTTGCCCACGTAAATGCTGTGTCAAGAATTGCTCTTGTTTAGGAAATGCATATTCAGACAAGACATGACTATGGAAAATAAGTTTATTTTAGATAATCATTATTTTATTTAAACAGGCCATACTTTCACCTCTCTCTCTCTCCCTCTCTCTCTTTCGAAGTCACATTCTTTTGATATATGGTTGTGAAGTTGTGCATTGTAAATCAAGCTTTCAGATTTTCATCCATTGCCTTTGTATCTTGTGATGGCATACAGGTGGCGCATCAATAAAAAGTGTAATCACAATATTTTATAATAATTCTTGATAGCAAGCAAACGACCCTAGTCCCACTTCTAGCTGACGTTCACGGCGCACTCGCGGGAAAACGCCCAAATGTAAATCATTCTGAAAAGCAGGAGATTACTAATACATGAATAGGATTTGTGCCCCTGTGGGTCTATTCCATTAATGCAATGGATTCCCAGCTCCCAAGGAATAAACAAAAAAATCAAGTCGGCTTAAGCCGTCGCAGCAAAATCCACTCATCAGATGGCAGGGGCTTTGCCTCGGCCCCCCCCCCACGTTGCAAGCTTTTAAATTTGGGGGAACTTTGCAAATAAAATGCGGCTGATTGAAAGGTAAAGGTGATCCTCTGAACCATGCTTTTATGTTACTCGGCTCTCTGTCTCTCTCTCTCATTTGCATAATTGATAGGGATGCTTTCTGTTGGAATCCGTAAGTGATTTGAGTTGGGACGTCCAGGGTACTTTACATTATTCTGTTTTTTTTTTTATGCTCTGGTGTAGATTGTAATGGGAGTGAAATCAATGAGTTATTCACGTAAGTAGAATTTTTTTCATTATGTATTCAAAAGCATTTATCGAAGTATGAAATATTTACTATTGTACTTTCCTGAATAGGTAGGGACACCATTCGTCGTTTGTGATAGTTTTGTACTTCCGCCTTCATCGTCATTACATTCTTCTTATTACAAGGGATATTTGGTCGTGCTGTTGTTTTTAGGCATGCATTTCCATGTTAATAGGAGCAAAGGAAAAATGTACATTTGGCGCTCTTGTGAGCTTGCATCCTTGGAAGGACCCTTAATTGGAAGGACCCATGCTCTCAAAGGACCCTAGAAACTTTATCCCACATCATCTATATGGCTTTTAAGGTTCGTTTTACCTCGTTTCATTTTCATGGCAGAAATTTCTTAATGGCTGACGCAGAGATTGTTGACTGCTTAATGTGAGCGCTGTGACCTCAGCAAAAGAATATAACAAAGATAATCTGATGCAGAATCTAAAATGTAGCGAAAATCATTTTAAACTTGACTTTACTGCACGAGCGGGTTATAAACATTGCCTTCAGGAATGCCGCACACGGGGGCCATCGAATACCGAAATGACTTCTTAAATCCTAAGAAGGATGAATAAGTAATTGAAACTGAGTGATTACTTTTCGTTTTCGGTAATGCTCTCAAGCTCTCGGTCGTCCTAACCACATATTACGTTTAAACATAAAATTTATTTTCTTAGTTTCGGAATGATGCGCTTGAGTTTTTTTTTTTTTTGGGGGGGGGTTTGGGCAAAAACATTAAATACACTCTCATTTCAAACTCACATCGTTATGACTTTTGTCTTGCTTAAGCATGAATTATATTCCCCTTGGATACAAGTAATGTTTTGTTTTGTTTTGTTTTCTTTCGTTTTTTCTACGAGAATAAGAGAGGGAAGAAAGGCATAAGCACATCCTGAATCCGTAGGAAAGATGGGCATAGAATAAACAAGCAAAGAACTGCGAGGCACAAGAGAGTGTCATCGTCGTAACTTACCTTGGTGCCAATTTTTAAGAGGCGACAGTGTGGGATGTCCGAATAAAGCCCCTATGTAACTAATGGAGAAATTTAACCCATTTATCTGTCTGGTCAAGGTTTTTTTTTTTAATAATATGGAACATTCTCTCTCTCTCTCTCTCTCTCTCTCTCTCTCTCTCTCTCTCTCTCTCTCTCTCTCTCTTCTTTCTTTGTAACAGACACACACACACACATAATATTCACTTACGCAAAAACTGAAATAAATATTCGCCATATATATATATATATATATATATATATATATATATATATATATATATGTATATATGTATATATGTATGTATGTATATAAAGTGAATATTACATATGTATATATATACATATATATGTGTTTGTATGTATGTATGCACATATATATATATATATATATATATATATATATATATATATATATATATATATATATATATATATATATATATATATATATATATATATATATATGTGTGTGTGTGTGTGTGTGTGTGTGTGTGTTATAATTTAACTACAATTAAGCTTTATAGAAATATCTAAAATATTGCGTCGATGCAACTGCATCGGAGTTATTTGTTTTCCACGTTATCGTGAAATATGAAATGGGCAGCTTTTCGAAAACATTTCTGATTAATTAATATATAATTTTTTTCACAAATTTAATCATTTTACGGCCTATAAATTGAAAAGCACGAAACACTAAAACACTCATTAATTCTTCTTCATGAATAGTGTTTAGGCGTATGTATGTATCTATTAATGCAGAACTTCATTTTAGTCATTTTTAATTAATCCTTTTAAAAATGGGCAGTCAGTTCATTCGTAATAACAACTCATCAACATTTCTGAGTTACTTTAATACAAAAAAAAAAAAAAATATAATAAACATTTTTTCAAAGGCTGAATTTTGAATTTAGTCCTACTTTTGGGAAATACAAAAAAATAAAAGTAACTTCATCAAATTGAATTTTGACCACTTTTGGCCGAGTCCTACTTTTGGGAAACACTAAAAAAACACTTCTTTAATTGACCACTTCGAGTCCTTCATGAAAAAAAGTGTTTCATCAAAGGCTGAATTTTGACCACTTTTGAGTCCTACTTTTGGGGAATATAAAAATAATTCTTCATCAATGCAGAATTTTGACCATTTTAGTCCACTTTTTTAATTAATTCTTTCAAAAATGAACTTTTGGTCCTCTTTTGGGGAATAGTAACTTCTTCATCTGAATTTTGACCACCGAGTCCCTTTTGGGGAATACAAAAAAACCTAACTTATTCATCAACATTTGACCTCTGCCGAGTCCTACTTTGGGGAATACAAAAAAAGTAACTTCTTCAAAAAATTTTGACCAAACTTTTGGGGAAACAAAAAAAGTAACTTCTTCATCAAAGGCTGAATTTTGACCAGTTTTCGCCGAGTCCTACTTTTGGGAAATACAAAAAAATAAAAGTAACTTCATCAAAGGCTGAATTTTGACCACTTTTGGCCGAGTCCTACTTTTGGGAAATATAAAAAAGTAACTTCTTCATCAAAGGCTGAATTTTGACCACTTTTGGCCGAGTCTACTTTTGGGGAATACAAAAACCTAACTTATTCATCAAAGGCTGAATTTTGACCACTTTAGGCCGAGTTACTTTTGGGGAATACAAAAAAAGTAACTTCTTCATCAAAGGCTGAATTTTGACCACTTTTGGCCGAGTCCTACTTTTGGGGAATACAAAAAAAAAGTAACTTCTTCATCAAAGGCTGAATTTTGACCACTTTTGGCCGAGTCCTACTTTTGGGGAATACAAAAAAAAAAAATAACTTCTTCATCAAAGGCTGAATTTTGACCACTTTTGGCCGAGCCCTTTTGGGGAATACAAAAAAAAAAAAAAAAAACCTAACTTATCCATCAAAGGCTGAATTTTGACCACTTTTGGCCGAGTCCTACTTTTGGGAATACAAAAAAACTAACTTCTTCATCAAAGGCTGAATTTTGGCTACTTTTCGCCTACCTATTATTATTATTATTATTATTTATTTTTTTTATTTTTTTCAGTTATTTTGTGGACACCAGTGGTTATTTTTTTATTTTGTTTTTGTTGGTGCAGAATATAACGAGAGTCACACTGGGCTACCCAATTTAAAAAGAGCTCTTTTTCATTATGCGTAGCCAAGTAGTTTTCTGAAAATGCCGTTTGTATCACCGTGCTTTCGAAAGCAATTAGATCCACATCCTCTAATCGCGCGTCTTCGAGATTGCTTGAATTCGTGTTCCTGAGTTTAAAGTTGCACCTGTATATGCTTCATGCACGAATTTGCTCACGCATGCAAACGAGATGCAAGGCATTATGCAAGGTGTTATTGCTTGTGCACTTGCATGAGAGAAGCATTAAAGCGTAGATCCTCCGTCGCAGGGCTTTGAGTTATGCAAGTCAGGTATTCTCTGGATTTTTTTATTTTTATTTTATTTTATTTTTTTTTTGAGCCACGAAGTGAGGCCGGGCGACGCTCAGAGGCAAGACCTATCTCGTTTTAAACTAAAAAAATGTTGGGGCTTTTACTGAGGACCAGTTCGTAGTTTTACTGTGATTTTATTTCAGACTGGACGTTATTTTCAAGGTTTCCTCTCTTTTCCTATTCAGTAGCATGTAAAATTCTCACGTACACATAATTACACGGAGACGCAACACTGTATATATATATATATATATATATATATATATATATATATATATATATATATATATATATATATATATATATATATATATATGTGTGTGTGTGTGTGTGTGTGTGTGTGTGTGTGTATTTTGTGTATATGCATATATATATATATATATATATATATATATATATATATATATATATATATATATATATATATATATATATATATATATATATATATATATATATATATATATATATATATATATATAAATTAACTGCATGTGAAAAAATCTTCCATAACATTAGCTGCTACTTATACCTATACACTTGTGTTTCACTACCTTTTCCAGTCCACGTATCCAGAACTTTCTAGGTGTTTCTCACCCCCTTCTTCCCAACTATTCCGAATAATTTACTGCTTTGTCATTTACTGTCCTACATTCTCTCCACATGAACAGATCATTCGCAAACACTAATCCATCATAATTTTCCCTTGATGTAACTTTTTCGCCACTTCGACATTTCAACAAATAAACAACACAATCATTTTAGCTCAATAGCTTCAACCTGTTTTGTTTGATTCACATTTAACATCCTCAAGGCAATATTTCCTTTTACATATTCCAGTCTTTACTTAAAACACTTGGTCCACGTACTTACTTCCCCGTCTAAATTCACATTGCTGTTCTCTTTCAATACTTGTGTCACCCGGCGTGCTTTTTCAATTAGAATCTTATCATATACTTGTCCCGGTAGGCTAAGTAATAATTCTCCTAGTCGCGTACATAATTTTTCCTGTTGCAAAGGAATTGTGATTTTTCTTTCAAATATTCCACTAAAGCCATTCTCTTGCGCAGATACACAGCGCATACCGGAGTCAGCATCTTACTTGTAGTACCATTTCCTCCTGCAGCCTTCCTATTGTTCATCCCCTTATTTGCTTTCCCTGACTTATCCAGCAGTCGTATCCATAATCCTTCTCAAATTTACGCCAGCCCCTTGCACTCTTGTAGCAGTCTGATCCACTTCTCGCTTATTTTTCTGTTCAACAGCTGCAAATGCTCACTTCAGCAACAAAGAGCAGCTTTCTCTTCTTGGAGCATCTCTCGTCTCGAAAATTCAGTTTGCTAAGTAATCTTATATCATTGCATTTTCCTCTGTGGATCACTGCGCCTTTTTTTTTTTATCCATAGTAGATGAAGTGTTTAAAGTTGTTAAATCATTAGAAACTGCAGTATGTGCTGCAGTTTGAAATTGTTGATGTTGTTCAGTATCTTGTAGAATATATACATGCATTTGGTTTGCTGGTGTGATGAGATTGGACAGATAGACTAATATATGTCATTTGTGTAAACATGTACTATATGACGTAACTGGATTTATTGTTAATTGTTATGCCTCGTTTCATGTCAGCAACAGTTGAGTTATATCGTATTGCTATAATCTTGAAATAATAAGAATTGCAGATTTTAAAAGCAATGTACGGCTTTTGGAAAACGAACGAGACTTTCATATTCTTAATTTACGATTTTTATTTCATGATCGATGTCAAACATTAAAAGGTTGAAGAAACCAGGAATTAACACGTTTGTTTGTTGTTATTTGTCTTCTTTATTGAAGATGCAATATATTGAGGTCAATTATTGTGGAAATGGGATGCATATGCCCCCAAAATAAATATTTACAGCATTCACAGATAGTCCCTAGAGACAGACATAATTTTACGAAGATTTTGCACCGTCATTCTACAGAAAGAGAGTCGATTTATTATTCTTTTTTCCAAATTAATGAAGGCCTGTATTGCAATTCTATTGTAAAAGCAAACTATCAATATTAATCAGGTACCTTTGTTCGTAAATTTCCACAGGAGATGGTCTCTGCATTTTTAATCAGTAATTTTATCCGAAATGGAGTCCTGGAGTTTATTGCGTCGTCATCAGGACAAACGTTAATGAGATTGTAAAGGGTATTAGCATTACTGCTGCTGAATAGCAAACGTTAATATTAAAGGTTCAGTTAGTAACGGTCGAGAAAAATTGACTGTTCTAGATTTTTATAAGAATTGCGTCGGATATAATAACAAAGGTGATGAAAAATTTAAGGAAATCTATGAAATGACTACGAAGATAAAAATTATTAGTTTTTTTTTTTTTACCTCTAAACCTGTCGTCCGGAAAACTATAGCCCACATGATTGCTCGAGGAATGGGGTGGGGGTAGGGGTGGGAGAGATAAGGTATGAACACACTTATAAAAACTAAAACTTGACGCTGTCTTCGAAGTCAGTTTTCAGTTAAGGGAAAGTAACTGATTTTTGGCCGAAATCTCGGCAGTCTAGATTTTTCAGTATGTCTCATTTAGCATTTCCAGATATTTCTGATGACACACGCAGACACACACACAGACGTGTGTACTTATTTATGTGTGTGTGTGTACTGAGCATATATATATATATATATATATATATATATATATATATATATATATATATATATATATATATATATATATATATATATATATATATATATATATATATATATATATATATAGAGAGAGAGAGAGAGAGAGAGAGAGGTGACTATGTACTACTTTAACCTGCCAAAACAGGCAGAGTGCAGTGGCAGGAATGTACAATGAAATACTGGGAAATTTTCACAGGAACTCACGAACGAACAACAGGAGAAACGTGAAACCCGTTCCCAGCAAAATATCCACAGTGAATTGGATTAACCTCCCTCAGAATTTTGTCCTTGTGAAAGCTCGAACACGAATAAGTTGAGTCTCAGGCACAAATTAATGACGTTTCTCACCTTGCCTTTTTACTGTTACCTCTCTAAACTATTTTTATAGTAACTATAACTACTATTTATAGTAGTTATAAACTATTTTTATAGTAACATTACTGGAGATTTTATCAGTGTGGCAAGACGTATTTCCAAATGTTAACCAACTGCGATATGAAACATACGATAAAAAATTTTGAGCAGTATCAAGTAACGCCAATAACGATGGTAATCCGTGAATAGGATTTCTGTTTGTAACTTTACTATACAATAACATTTTAAATGTTATGGGACACAAATGGGTCTCATTTGGCCCTGAGTAGGAAAAGCCAGCCATCACATGGATGTTAAACAGCAGAGCTTTTTGCTTCAGCCCTATTTACAACTTGAAAGATTGAGATCTTGGAGAAAATAAGGGTGAATGAACTGCAAAGTTGTTCTGTAGTAGGATTTCGTGTTTTTTCAGAAATCAAATTGTGTATTTCCACTAACATGATTATAATTGTTTTCTTAGTTTTTTTTTTTTATTTGTATGCGATTCCTGTTTGCCCTGTGGCAGTTAATTTTTGACGATGCTTTAAAGAACCCAGAAGAAATAAATGTTTTTTTTTTTTATGCGTTTCTCATCATTTCTAGCAAAGTTTAGACTTCTCAGTTTTTATAATCATTGTTATTCAGAAGATGAACCCTGTTCATCTGCATAGAACAAGCCCACAGAAGTCATTGACTTGAAACTCAAGCTTCCAAAGATATAACAAAATTTAATAGGAAATGCGGAAAGAAGATTGACTATTTTGAATTGTATCGTTAGTGAAGAAGTCTAATTGCAGCTTCGAGTCTGCATTAATATTATGCTTTTGAGCGCACATCTCCGCGGTCATGCGAACAAAGTGGAAGGGATTATGTTAAGCGTAGCTGGTTAGCTTCGAAATACACGAGAAAAGCATTTTGATTTTCCTCCTCCTCCTCCTCCTCCTCCTCCTCCTCCTCCTTAGCGTGAGGCATGCGGCCTACTCTTCAGAGTCTCAAAGTCAGGTCAGCGCTGTGAAGCCACACCTACTGTATTTATTATATGTAGAAACAGAAACAAGGTGAGGTTTATTTTATTGGTGGTTAAAAGCAGTGTCTCTTTGTCATTAGTATGAATGGTTTATGATAAGTATTTGTGCAAACTGTATATTTCCTATATAGAGAAATGATCAATGACTTTCGAGTGTTTCAAATAAAAGAACAAGCTATTGCTTTCAAGTCTGGGTTCGCTTCAGCTATATGAAGTTGCCACCCAATCCTTTGTTCTTTAGGAATTGCTTTGCTTCTGAAAACTTGATTGTTAGAAGCAGCTTATAATCTCACAGATTCTGTGCGAACAGTGGGATTTTGAAAGTCAGTATAGTCGATCATTCCTTGTAGGCCTTTTCCTTGTCAACACTTGAGGCTATAAATAAAGACAAAATCCACAAAGGAAAGAGAAACAATGGAGTGCTGCAAGGTCTTTCGACTTACAGTCCTTTACTTATCATATTTTCGTGATTCAGTTATACTTGAGGCTTATCCATTAACACAGTTTTTTAGAAAACACCTTTATTTAGGCAGCTTTGCCTACATTATCACTTATTTTTTTTTATATAATAGATAGTTTGTGACTTTATAGCATCTACGAAAGTCACTTTATAAAGATAGTTCTTGATTATGCAGACATCATGATAGAAAGGTGGTTTTACACTACTGTCTTTCTTTACGATATGAAGTTTAGAATTCTCTCTTTTCTCATTTTTCGGGAGTGCATTTCATTTTACTGATAATCTTTTCGCTATAAGATTGAGTTCGCCCCCTCTCTCTCTCTCTCTCTCTCTCTCTCTCTCTCTCTCTCTCTGATGCAGAAACAGAAGTGAACTCGTCCAATTGCAAATGTACGAGTATTCAGTAGAAATTGATATCAAACATTTAGATCTGCGACAGGGAACATAAAAAGCCAATTCCATCCGTCCACTTCCGGACGGAATATAACCAGAGTCTTCACAAAATACATTTAGTCAGTTGACGGATGATTAGGTTCCCAAAGGTAGCCCGACTTTTCAAGCCTGCGCAAACGATGAATAATCGAGGCGGAATACACAATGGGAAGCCCCGCAAGTATATATGCTAATCTATGGACGAGCTACGAGGCGGTCTCCGCGCGTGTGCGCGCCATTAAAACAGAGGACGTTTTAAATGCATGGGAATGAAAATGAAGTTGATTTGAGCCACGGTGGCAAAGTCCACTTATCAGATGGATGTTATACAACAGGGGAACTGTTTGCCTCGGCCTGCTTGGAAACTCACAAAGTTGTGAAAATGCGGCCGATTGAAATGTAAAGTTGGTCTACAAAAAGCCTGGGTTCCGTGTTTTTCCCACTTTCATAGTTCCTCGTTGGGAGAGTCGGTAGAGTTCTCGGCTAGTACTCTGCTAGGCCCGAGTTCGAGTCTCCGGCCAGCCATTGAAGAATTAGAGGAATTTATTTCTAGTGATAGAAATTCATTTCTCGGTATAATGTGGTTCGGATTCCACAATAAGCTTAAGTTCCTCGTTGGAGGAGTCGGTAGAGTTCTCGGATAGCACTCTGCTAGGCCCGAGTTCGAGTCTCCGGCCGGCCAATGAAGAAGTAAAGGATTTTATTTCTGGTGACAGAAATTCATTTCTCGGTATAATGTGGTTCGGATTCCACAATAAGCTGTAGGTCCCGTTGCTAGGTAACCAATTGGTTCTTAGCCACGTAAAATAAGTCTAATCCTTCGGGCCAGCCCTAGGAGAGCTGTTAATCAGCTCAGTGGTTTGGTTAAACTAAGGTATACTTAACTTTTCCACTTTCATTTGTATGAGTGATATCCATGATTTGTGTTAAGAGCAATGTGGATTATTATTAGAGTGATGTCTTTGTGCTGCTGTAGTTGTTATCGTTATCCTCTATTTATAAAGATCGGATGTAAAAGATCAAAATAACATTAAAGATACTGACGTCAAGGCTGGTATTATAATGCAGATGATGTAATCTTCACACTTTACTTTGAAAAGCATATAGTCTTTTCCCATGAGATTGGTAATGTGCGTGTAGCACGAATGCTTTCATACTTGTCTTTCACTCTTCATTCCTTTGTTTTGTGTTTTAAAGTTAGGATTTCAAATGCATAAAGGATATTTGTTTGCTTCTAATCTTCACTACCTTGCTTTTATAGTGATTTTTATGCCTTTAGACTTAAGCTGTTCATATTCAAATTAAATTTATCTGCTGTGTATCTTTAGTAATTCCATGATTAAGTGCCTGTATTCATAGTTTTGAACCTACAGTTTGATGGTAGTAGTAAAAGGATATTTGTTTGTGTCTAATCGCTATTCATATTCAAATTAAATTTATCTGCTGTATATCTTTAGTAATTCCATGATTAAGTGCCTGTATTCATAGTTTTAAACCTACAGTTTGATGGTAGTAGGCTTGCATTTTTGTTCATTCTCTTAAGATTGTGTTAGGTTTTGCAACTCAAGATGAATTTTCTCCTTGTGTTGGACTGTTCATTTTCATTTCTAAGAGAAGATGAAAGGCACTGTGCCTAGTTCTTGCGAGCATGCAAGCATGCAGGCATGCAAGCATGCAGGCATGCGAAAGTCGTTTAGACATTAATTGTTTTTCCTCCTTTTAGTGGACTTGAGTTACGCGCACCAGGTTTTGCGCCTACTGCGCTGGGCCACGAAGTTAGCCAAATTTGCAGGGACAATTTTATTTTATTTTGAGAGGCTTGCATTATAATTGTTGTAAGGTCGAGTTTACTGGTAAAGATTCTATTGATTTGGTGTGTTAGTATATGTATATATATATATATATATATATATATATATATATATATATATATATATATATATATATATATATATATATATATATATATATATATATATATATATATATATATATATATATATATATATATATATATATATATATATACAGTATTATATTATATATTATATTATATTATATATATGTATATATATATACACATACATGCATACTTACACACATATATATCACATATATATATATATATATATATATATATATATATATATATATGTATGTAGTATATATATATATATATATATATATATATATATATATATATATATATATATATATATATATATACATATATATATACATACATATATATTGATGAGGAAGTGTAGATGCAATAAATATTTGGTCAAAACGATGGCATATTTGAAAGGACGTATCCCTATTTTTGGGGTAATTTAGTCACACCTAAAGAAGGATTGATTATAGGATGGTGACAAACATGTATCATTCTAATGTTTTGAAGAAAGGAATGTAAGAAGATTAGAAAGTACCGGCGAATGTAAGAAGGCTAGAAAGTACCGGCTGTTTGGGATGGAAAGATATACTGAAACGGGAAGACCTTTACATTAAATACATGAAGAGAGCGAGAGTGCTTACCAGAAATGAGTTGTATAGTGTTGTAAAATAAATGAATATGAATTGGATTGTCGTATAAAGTCTTTAAACACTTTTAAATGTTGTTAATGATATTGTTTATAAATATATTGTAAACGTTCAGTATTTTCAGAATGACAAGCGTAGGATTTTACTCTACCAGGTTGGGAAAGAGGCCGTAGTTGATTGGACGTGGTTTCACTTAATGACGATTTTTTCCCAGTGAAATAAATATGCTTCGCATGCACCCCAGAGCATCAAAGGAGGACATAATTCACGTCTTTTTGTAATTCAATGAAGGTTGCAATTGCTTTCGTAATGCAAGGCAAACTATCACAGCATTAATCTCGTGCCATTGACCGTAAATTTCCCTGGAAGATTGTTTTTACATTTTTAATGGGCAATTCTGCGTAATGGAACTCTGGAATGGCCTTGTGCTTTCACTCAGGCAAAAGCCGATAAATTTGTGTTGTTCATTAACATATCTATCGCGGAATTAGAAACCTAAACGCTAATGGCTCTGTTTATCAACCAAATAAAATTCGTTTTTGCTATTGTTACAATTAACAGGGCATAAGTTTTTTAGGGCGGGTTCCGGTACTACTACTACTACTACTACTACTACTACTACTACTACTAACTACTAATAATAATAATAATAATAATAATAATAATATAATAATAATAATAATAATAATATTATTATTATTATTATTATTATTATTATTATTATTATTATTATTATTATTATTGGTAAAGTCTAAAATTATTGCGCTAAACTCTAAAATAATAATAATAATAATAATAATAATAATAATAATAATAATAATAATAATAATAATAAATTTGTTGTGTACTTAATTCCCTGAGTGTGTGGTAATTACTTCACAAAACGTTCACCACAAAACAGTCTATCATCATTAAGTAAAAATATTTATCTCAATTATGGATAAAATTCTAAATATTTGAGGGTCCATAAAATAGATATTATTACCCAAAAATTATATGATGGATTGCTTTATCCTTAATGCTGGAAGAGTTGCAAATTTCCAGTCTCTTAACGCCTTAAAAATAAGTTCCAGTGCAATGGTATGGAAAAAATATCGATCCTTGAAATCAAAAGTATAGTTATCTCTCTTGCATTAACGCGAATGCTGTTGTTGACGAGGTCACATCAGGTCAGATTTATGGTATTCCAAGTCGAACTAATCTGTAAAGTATTTCTTCTTGAAAATATTAGGGATTTTTTTTTTCAAGGCAGTAAATGAAAACGCTGTGATAAATACATACGTATATCCATACAAAGATACATACATATGTGTATGTATATATATATCGTGTGTATGTGTACAGTATGATGTATGTATGTATATATAATATATATACATATATATGTATGTATGTATGTATTTATAATATATATATATATACTGTATATATATATATATATATATATATATATATATATATATATATATATATATATATATATATATATATATATATATATATATATATATATATATATATATATACGTATACCCAATCACTGTTCGGTTTAGAACGGCATCAATCAAAAGAAAGCCGAGGGACATTTGCGTCCGTGCACCCTTCGTCGGTAAGCCGTAAAGAGAAGTACTCTCCTAAGTTTAATTGAGGGAGGGATTTACAAAGGACTAGTAATTATCGTGTCTGGAATAACCCAGATCAAAGCTAATTTCCGGGTCTATGGAATGCAGATCTTCGTTCATATATATTCTGTGAAGATTTTCCTTTACTGGGTACGGGCGTCTGTGACCTGTTAGCAATGCAATGCTTATATGGTAGAAGGCTGTGATGCACCTGGTTTGATTTTGTGATGATATTTCATAACTTTTTGCATTTCTTTTATTTTCTATTGTATTTTATTTTACGACAAGATTTTTTAAATGATATTCGCATGATGTTTGTTGCAGCCTTTTGAGGGCATGATTTGAAATGCCGCATCTTTGGTTTTAATTTCTGATAAACAATTGCGACAGCACATCGGTTTTGGTTTCTTTTAACTCACACACAAACACAAACACACACATACATACATACACGCAGACACACGCACATACACACACACACACAACTGTCTATTTAAGAGGAAAATGTAGGTGATCGTATTTTCGTAAATGCAGAGATAGAAACAGCTACGTTTTACAGGAATATTGGAGACCAGTTAATGTTGTTTGTGCCAGATTGGCATTACTTTTGTTATTAGTCCATTTTCTTTCACCCGTATTGACAGAAAAAAAAAAGGTTTATTGTTCTATCTCATGTGGCATGATTTTATTCTCAACTGTATTTTGTTTTTCCAAACAGGCGTTTTCTTGATTTTATATTGTGAGAAATTAACTTACTTCATTTTGGTGTTGTTTGAACTGAGCGTAAAGAATAATTTTTTCTCATACTGGGACTAGACGGAATGCTCTCTCTCTCTCTCTCTCTCTCTCTCTCTCTCTCTCTCTCTCTCTCTCTCTCTCTCTCTCTCTCATATGCTGTAAGCATGTGCCCCCATGTAATGTAAGTATATGCTGCACGTTTTGCTGATATTCACTGTTATTTTTACACTTTACTTCATTTTCTACCATTAACCAAATCTGCGTACTTTATATTTCACTGACATTTGGAGCTCCTGTGTAAACGAATCATCTTCTTTTTTTTTTTTTTTTTTTTTTTAAGAGGTTCCCGCTCCCGTTCCATTTGGGTTGAAGTTGGCAATCATCCCCTCTTCTCTGTTTTATCTTTCACTGTTCCAGTCCTCTTTATCCCTCTCCCCTTTCTCCCTTCTCCTGTCGTTCACCTCATCCTTGCTTTTGGCCGCTGTTCATAAGTTGTGGCCTGTTTCTGGTCCAGATTAAAAATTGCGTTGAGTGTCAGAGAGAGATAGCTAGCGTTCTGTTTCCTTCTCACTTGGAATTGAGTTGCTCTCTCTCTCTCTCTCTCTCTCTCTCTCTCTCTCTCTCTCTCTCTCTCTCTTGTTTATATATACTCAAAATATCCTTTAGTTATCTTGTATTTCTATCTCTCTCTCTCTCTCTCTCTCTCTCTCTCTCTCTCTCTCTCTCTCTCTCTCTCTCTTCTTGTTTATATATACTCAAAATATCCTTGAGTAATCTTGTAATTTCTCTCTCTCTCTCTCTCTCTCTCTCTCTCTCTCTCTCTCTCTCTCTCTCTCTCTCTCTCTCTCTCTCTCTTGTTTATATATACTCAAAATATCCTTGAGTAATCTTGTAATTTCTATTCTCTCTCTCTCTCTCTCTCTCTCTCTCTCTCTCTCTCTCTCTCTCTCTCTCTCTGTTTATATATACTCAAAATATCCTTGAGCAATCTTGTAATTTCTATTCTCTCTCTCTCTCTTCTTGTATATATCCTTGAATAATCTTGTAAGTTCTACTCTCTCTCTCTCTCTCTCTCTCTCTCTCTCTCTCTCTCTCTCTCTCTCTCTCTAGGACACTGAAGTGAGAGCAGGTAAAAATTTCAATGGCACTCGTACTGTTCGGATTTAATCCTTATTTATTTTCCTCTCGGGTGTTGCTCTTGGAAACGCATTTATAAAAAAAAAATATAGACCCATTTTAAAAATTGATGTTGTTTTTAAGGAAGAATCGTCTCATCATGAGAGCCAGAACACTTTTTCTTTAATTTCATATGTGTATGAATGTGCTCTGTTTGTCTGGAAAAAGAAGTGTCGGATATCAAAGACTCGGCATTTATTTATTTAAAGCATTTTCAAAATATTTTTGCCATAATTCTTTTGTTTTTGGGAGTTCACCTGCACATTTTTAAAGCGGTATTTCCCATTTGGAGGTACATTACTGAAAGATGGTAACACCTGCACATGTTTTAAAGCAGTATTTCCCATTTGGAGTTACATTACTGAAAGAAGGTGATTAGAATCAACGGAGTAAAAATATCCTTAAGGCTTTGTGCATCTGAAATTAATAGCAGATTTATTCTTGGCAGATGAAAATTCATGTACTGTAGTCATGTTGTCATCGTTCCCTTAAGCAATGTTTATTGAACAATGGCATGTAATGATAAATGATAAAAGATGCGGATACCGAAATAATCTCCAACCATGATA
>NC_089767.1:27142008-27154508 GCF_040412425.1 Macrobrachium rosenbergii | reverse complement strand
GAGTATTAATTAGCAATTCCCTTCAGGCACTGACTAGTGAATTTCCATGTATCACCAATAACCTAATTGCCGCGTGGAACCAGGTGCTGAATATCTAAGCGGCCTCCTCCTCCTCCTCCTCCTCCTCCTCCTCCTCCTCTTCGTCGTCGTCGTCGTCGTCAATTGGTTTTTAGTTTTCTGTAAAAGACAGCTTTGAGATGGCTTTGTCTGTCCGTCCGCACTTTTTCTGTTCGCCCTCAGGTCTTAAAAACTACTGAGGTTAGAGGGCTTCAAATTGGTATTTTGATCATCCACCCTCCAATCATCAAACATATTAAATTGCATCCCTCTAGCCTCAGTAGTTTTTATTTTATTTAATGTTTCAGTTACACATAATCGTGTGTCTGGCAACATTATAGGACAGACCACCACGAGGACGTGGTTAAAGTTTCATGGTCCGCGGCTCATACAGCATTATACCGAGACTACCGAAAGATGGATCAAGTTTCGGTGGCCTTGATTGTACGCTGTAGAAAAAACTCGATTGCGCCGAAGAAACTTCGGCACATTTTTCACTAGACGAAAATGGCTTGAAACCGGCGCGTTCATTTCGTTCGTGGCCGCCTTTTGCCGAGTTCATTTATCACCCACTAGTGTTATATCCCCCGCACATTTGTTGTATAACTCCAACCGCGATTATTTATCCCGTAGGTCTGAATGGATGAGTTCATTAGCGTTTTGCCGAAATATTTATGGCGGGAAATTCATTCGATGTTGTAGCGAACGTCTCCAGGCAGCCAGAGGCGGGAGTAGTTAATTGGCTTGAGATAATGAGAATCTAAAAGGGGAGTGCATAGATTAATTCAATTAAGTCCGGAGTAGTTCATACTTAGAGAAACACGTGCCGCAGCTTATCGCCTGGAAAGTATTTTCTCTCGCAAAGAGAGTGGAATTTTGAGGGTGTCATTCATGAAACTGCTGAGTGGGCAGAAATAATGAAATTTATCGATTTTGTTGTCTTTGGAGGATACATATTGTGATGTATTGGGTTTGGTTCTTCTCTCTCTCTCTCTCTCTCTCTCTCTCTCTCTCTCTCTCTCTCTCTCTCTCATATAAGCAAAATACTTTCCCCTCTTATCTTACATAAGCAGCCTTTTGATATTTCTCTCTCTCTCTCTCTCTCTCTCTCTCTCTCTCTCTCTCTCTCTCTCTCTCTCTCTCTCTCTCTCTCTGACACACGCGCACACACACACACACACACACAAAAGCAACCTTTCCACTCATCTCCCACAAGCAACCTTATGAAATTCTCTCTCTCTCTCTCTCTCTCTCTCTCTCTCTCTCTCTCTCTCTCTCTCTCTCACACACACACACACACACACACACACACACACACACACACAAGCAACCTTTCCACTTATCTCCCACAAGCAACCTTATGAAATTCTCTCTCTCTCTCTCTCTCTCTCTCTCTCTCTCTCTCTCTCTCTCTCTCTCTCTCTCTCTCTCTCACACACACACACACACACACACACACAAAAGCAACCTTTCCACTCATCTCCCACAAGCAACCTTATGAAATTCTCTCTCTCTCTCTCTCTCTCTCTCTCTCTCTCTCTCTCTCTCTCTCTCTCTCTCTCTCAGACACACACACACAAGCAACCTTTCCACTTATCTCCACAAGCAACCTTATGAAATTCTCTCTCTCTCTCTCTCTCTCTCTCTCTCTCTCTCTCTCTCTCTCTCTCTCTCTCACACACATTCACCCCCCCTCTTCCAATACACACACACACACACAAACAACCTTTCCACTTATCTCCCACAAGCAACCTTATGAAATTCTCTCTCTCTCTCTCTCTCTCTCTCTCTCTCTCTCTCTCTCTCTCTCACACTCACACACACACACACACACACACAGCCTTTCCACTTATCTCCCACAAGCAACCTTATGAAATTCTCTCTCTCTCTCTCTCTCTCTCTCTCTCTCTGGGCCTTGTTCATACAGTAGTGAAACCATTAAAGTATTATGGCAGTTATACAAGCGAGGGACTCCCGGGGAAATCGTTATGCATGGAGAATTAATGAGATAAGCAGGCTTGGAAATATGAGGTTTGATCACGAAAGAATCTTATTTGGAGCTTGGGAATCCATTAGAGAGCATCACCATGATAAATGGAACAAAGCATTATTTTTTTTAGAAAGCGTTTTTATTTTCTTTGAAAATATTGCTACGGGGTTGGTACGAAGATTTTCTCTCTTTAACGTCTGTCAGAGATTACGTCAGAAGGCGTCATTATTGTGTCTTGACAACTTGTCAGTCAACCGTTCGTAATGGTAGGTTGCCAGGGCACGATATTCAAAACTCCAGACTCTTTGGTGTGCCTATAGAATCACATTTTTCTAAAGGTATGCATATGCAATATTTCATTTATATTCATTATGGAGAATACGTAAATAGCGATTTTTTTAGGGGGGGGGGATTTTTATCTGATATTTAGAAAAATATCCCTCCTAAGGATATTTCGATAATCCTTATATAAGAGAAAGCTTCTACCTTGTCTTATGCATAAACCTGTACATATTATCATTCACATTAGGTATGACATAATACTAACACTTAGTGGAAAAAGGACCTTATTACTGTCCTTTTTGTTAGCTTTCGTAATTCTGTGCTTTGACACTTTCGTTCTTGTCTGAAATCCAGATCTGTTACGAAAGTAAGGGAAAACGCAAAAATTTCCTCAAAAAAAACTCACACACAGAATGTAATCTCTATCAAAACTAAATTCCAGTACTGGAGACAACATATTTACTTTTTAAGCAATAGTTTAAAATGAGTCAGGGAAAACACAGGATTGAATCGCCCCCGTTGTGGGGGTGGGGAGGTTAGTGCCGTCACTGCACCTCACGTGGTGCACTGTAGGCATTACTGAAGGTTGTTTTTAAGTTGCCCTCGGCCCCTGGCTTCACCCACTTTTTACTCTGTATGTCCACTCCATCTTCCTTTTTTTTTCTGCTGTCCAACCACTCCAGCTCCCTCTTTTCACGGTCTTAAGTGCTAGGAATTACAGCCCAATTTTAATAAATCAGTTAATCATACGATTGATACTCGAGTTTTCAACATCCACACAGCATCTCTGGGAGAACGAAGACCGCTCTCTTGTCTAAGTAAACCCATACTTCATCTTGAATCAAATCAACCGTGTGCGTGTGAAGAGCCGCCACAGATCTATGAATAATACGTCATGCAAAGCCGGATCAGTTCCACATAATTCTCAAGAAACTGAGTAGCACCTCATTTCCATTTTCCTGGAAGAGCGGCCAGGGCCGTGACGCGATCCTTCAAAGAAAGGCCGTTATATACTTTCCAGCGAAATTTTCGGGAGGATTTTTACACCCGTAACTTTCACACATTTCATGGAAGAAAAAAATCTTATCTCTTTTCTTTAAAGCATCGAAATTAGTTTTGGTCATTTTATTCAGAGATGCTGCTCAAGTTCAGATTAACGCTATCACGCTAGATTAATCGATAACGACAGTGAGCTACTGAAGAAGGCCGTGAAGGAGAGGAACGGTATTCTTGAAGAGTGGAATCATTTGCATTTGAATAGGTACTGGGAGAGGATTTCGATTGAGGTCATTGGAGAAGAGAGAGAAAGGATAGGGGAGAGAGAGAGAGAGGAGATCACTGAATAAAAGCATTTAAATGTAGGGAAAGGGACAGCTTTAGAATCTCCTATTCGCTCAGGTAGAAAAATAAGATGATACTATGAATGAGCTTACAGAGGTTAGGGAAGTCAAAACCACCAAGTTTGAACTTGTGTCAGGCCTTGTCCAAATTCTTTGAGATGTAGAGAAACTTGTCCTAGTAACGATTTGAAAGCTCTGGGAAATATAACTTTCTTACTGATAAAGTATTGTTTTTCATTCAGGAGCCACCTTAAATATGTATGTGAGCTTAAGTCAGAAATTCATGTCGTAAATTATATGATGTATATAAATGACTTGGTCAAGTGGTGGTTGTCAGTAAGACACTCGTGATTTATAGACAAATATATACGTGTGTTCCTCATTTGAATAAACAAGCTTTTTCATTCAGTGAAGACATGTTTTTATTGTAGCTCAAATTTAAGCACGAATGATATATCTATAACATTTCTAAAGCAATCCACTATTTTCCACCTCTTTCCTCTCACAGTCAAAATAGTTAGGAATGAATGTTAATCTTTTATTTGTGTAGATATGAAATCATAGATATTGAAAATATACATAAAGAACAGTAAACAGTGACAATGAATTCTCTCATTTTAGATGCAGTATACCACCATACTTTTATATTTCCGCTACTTCAGTTTCCATTCAAAAGCACATTTATACGAAGGCGGCCACATGGAAAACGCAGCATCAAAGCGGAATTACCACAGCAAGCACCGGATTCATTGCGAATTCTGAACTCGCCCTGTTTTCTTGACCAACGCGAGGTGCAGCGACACCGTGTCCCGGAGAAGTTTGGGATTATTTTCTTACCACAACCCCATCTCTCTCTCTCTCTCTCTCTCTCTCTCTCTCTCTCTCTCTCTCTCTCTCATTCTATCGCAGAATGTCTCCCCAGATTTAAGGTAATGCGATAGATGCAAGGGCTTTGTGATTATTTTCTTGCCACAATCTCTCTCTCTCTCTCTCTCTCTCTCTCTCTCTCTCTCTCTCTCTCTCTCTCTCTCTCTCTCTCTCTCTCTCACACACTCATTCTACAGAGTGTCACCCTGATTTAAGGTAATGCGATAGATGCAAGAGCTTTTGTGATTATTTTCTGCCACAATCTCTCTCTCTCTCTCTCTCTCTCTCTCTCTCTCTCTCTCTCTCTCTCTCTCTCTCACACACACACACACACACACACATTCTGTCTTGGAGTGGCGCCCCGTGTTTAAGCCAGTGAGATAGTTACAAGAAGCTAGTGATTATTTTCTTACCACAACCATTTCTCTCTCTCTCTCTCTCTCTCTCTCTCTCTCTCTCTCTCTCTCTCTCTCTCTCTCTCTCTCTCTCTCTCTCTCAGACACACACACACACGTGCTGTCGTGGAGTGTCGTCCTGGGGTTAAGCCAGTGAGAGAGCGACATCTCAGCTGCTGGGCAAAGATAACAAAACAGGATCAGATCCTGTCCAGAAGACAAGGAAGTTAAAAGACCCGATTCACTGTTGTTCTCGCAAATCCTCTTTTTTAAAAGTTTTTCTTCGCATCTCAGCAGCCTTGCCCAAGCCGGAGAAATGCCCTGGTCTTCCTCTCGACATTTCTATTTTACTCTCTCCGTTAGAGAGGAAGGTATATTTAGTTGTTTTGAAAATGTGGTTTATGCCTGTCTGCCTACCTGTCTATCTGTCTTTATATCTGTCTATTAATATATCTATCTACCTACCAAATACAGATATATATATATATATATATGTATGTATGTATGTATGTTTGTATGTATGTATATATACATATATATACGTATACTATATATATATATATATATGTCTGTGTGTGCATTTATTTATATAATATTGAACCACAAATGCCCCTTGACATTGAATTTACTTTACTTTAGGAATGTCTTACACCCAAAAGGAATTATATATGATAAATTCATATACCCTGGCCAGGATTCGATCCTATGTCTTATGAGTTCGATGCAGATATGACCAGTTATTTATCCATTCAGTCATCTCTGTAGGGGGTGAAATACCCTATCATCAAAAATGTTGCAATTTCAACCCCGCATAATTATTACACATGCTAACCAATAGTTTGAGAACCAGTGACCCCTAACTATATGGTTCCGGACATGAGGAAAATTCAAAACTCTGGAATTCAAATATACCTGAGATTTAGAAAGTAGGCAAAAGTGAGAAATAATCACTAAGCTCAAAGGTACTGAATGTCTGTTATAATTACCATACGTCTTGACCAAGTTTCTCAAAAGCAGATCTCTGACTATCATAGTTTACTGGTCTTAATTGGCTTTTGACTTGGAAAACATGGCCAAGTAAATATATTGAGGGAAAGCAATCACCAATACGTAGGTTTTATCAGAATAGGGGGAACGAAGAAAAAAACTAAATGATAAGTTAATAGTCTTAGAATAATAGAAATAAGAATATATAGTACATTCGGCACAGTATCGAAAGGTGATGACACTTTCGCCTTAAATGTAATTATTTAGTGAAAATAGGTAAAGGTAAATAATATTGAATAATCGTCATCACTGAAATTACCGCCTACTAAAGAAGAAGAAGAAGAAGAAGAAAAAGAAGAAGAAGAAGAAGAAGCACAGTATCGAAAGGTGATGACACTTTTGCCATAAATTTAATTATTTAGTAAAAATATGTAAAGGTAAATAATATTGTTGAAATTACCACCTACTAGAAGAAGAAGAAGAAGAAGAAGAAGAAGAAGAAGAAGAAGAAGAAGAAGAAGAAGAAGAAGAAGAAGAAAAAGGAGGAGGAGGAGGAGGAGGAGGAGGAGGAAGAGGAGGAGGAGGAGGAGGAGGAGAAGGAACTCTCGTAACGGTACTAATAATTCCAATGACCTTTAAAAAAACAAAACGCCAAAAGACCACTTTCAGAACCCCTTAATGAAATGAGTGAGAGAATACAGACGATGGTATGGCATTGGAGTACGAACGACACCAGGACTTATAATGATGCTCGGAATAGTCCATAATTACCTTGAGCTTTGAACTGTGAGACCTACTGTAATTACCGGGTCATTAGCAGGGGAAATTGTCTTCTGTGCCCAGGTCTCAAGTCTTTTGGGTCCAGAGGAAGAAGTCAGGCATGCATTTGTTGTATTTGCTGCAGATTTTCATTTATTTTTCTCTCGTAAGCTGAATTTCGTGTCTTCTAATATTTGAATTTTTTCACGTATGTGGTTATTGTTAACAGGTAATACACACTTGAATGATTTAAAATCCATCTTCTGCTATTTCTCTTTATGTATCTCCCACAGCCAAGTAAAACGTTCTGCATGCAAGAATATGACAAAATTCATACTTGTAAATTTAAATACTTTCTCAGGGTTTTCTTAATTTACATGAAATATAGCTGTCCTTCATTCACAGTATTCACTTATAATTTCCTGTCTGCCTGCGTTTTTGTTTCTTTTTTTTTTACAGTTCCATTAGAATTCGGTTGAAGCTTAAACCCAAATCTGAGTACATTTGCATCATCACTTTTTTATAGATGTTTCAGAAATTTCTTCCTTTTTTTAATCATCTGCCTCTCTTGCTTTTTTGTAGCGTAATACTTCTTGCTCTCTGTCTATCTATCTGTCACTCTTTATATGTATATGTATATTGTAAAGAGTAGCGCAAAAATCCTCTAGGAAACTCTTCTCCTTCCCTGCTTTGGGTTGGTTTGAACCTTTGAAGGTCGGGGAAATAAGGGCTCAGAGAAAATATAATAGTTTGGGGACAGTAAACTGGCTTTGCACTGTTTTCTTTGGTACAGGGAAAGAAAATCGTTTTCTATGATATCCGGGTCGGCGATCTGGGTCAGGACATCGCCCCCCCCCTACCCCTGTCCAGAAGCAATAAAAGGTCAGGGCCAGGATAGCTCTCCCTCACACGCGCCCGCTAGTTTAAGCCGAGAACAAGTCCAGTCTTGGGCCGTTGCCCCTGCCCTCCTCTTCCGCTCGCCGCCACGTGGATCCCATCGCCGCCCTGTGTGCCCCGTGTTCCATTCCACGTGGCCTTAGAAGACTGCAAGGGGGATTGCAAGTCTTCCAAACGCGAGCTGACATTAAACGGCGGCCTTTTCATCATCCCAAGGGCGCCCTTTTCCGCCCCAATCTACGATTTGAAGAAATACCTTGGAGAGGGAGGCTACCATTTATCCACGCTCCCACACGTGTTTCTCGGCAGAAGACGTCGTCATCCCTGCGCCCCTACAAATGTGGTAATGTACCCAAAACGAGTTGCTAGTCACGATTACTTAGCCCTTTTGCATTTATTAATCTCTGGGCCTATAACTTTGTGTTCCCTGATATTCCTTGGTTCAAGCCAGGCCCACGTGTTCACAGCTTCTTTCCTCTGAGTCACAAGTAACGCCTCGGGGAGTCCTTGGCGCCTTCAGTGCACCCCGAGTAATTCAATCCCAAATTCCAGCATTAGATGTGTAACGTGGGTCCAAATATCGTTTCAGAAAGACGCCTGTAGCAGAATTATCCTTGGTCCATGTTCCTGGCATTCCCAAGCTCCCCCTTCGGGAGGACTTCTACGGCAGTAATTTACCGTATTTTCAGTTAATTTTCCTTTTGACCTTGTGTGCTATCAAATATAACTATTTTTATATCCACGTGTTTCACGCACTTCCCCTAGTGAAGAGCCCTCCGCTCCGTGTGTACTTCTTTTTTTGTTTGTGTTTTATATGTCCTGGGTATCTTACAAGGCCATTTTCGAGTAAAAGTAATAATTGTGGAGTCATAAGATCCACCTGCACCAGGAAACATATAAAAATGGCGACCTGACCAGTGATTCTCGTAATGATTGCATCCCCCTCTTCCCTTTGTTGTTTGTGTTGCAATTTGTGAAATCAGCAATTAGCTCAGCTAAGCTGGATACGAGACAGATTACGAACCTTTGAAAAGCCAGCGCAACAGGCCAAGGAAATTCTGCGTAAGTAAACTGTGTTTATTTAGCGTAGGACGCTGTAGAAAACGTGACTAGTCCTAGGAATTTTTTTTATAGTAGGGCGCATGTCCGAGGAAACCGAGAGAGAATCGCCGAAAACTTAGCTTTGGAAGCCTTTGCACGCGGCTTGCATGCCATTCAATTAGGTTATACAGGTGATAAATCATTAAAGGAATAGTGCGCATATTCCTCCTGTAGAAACGAGTGATTTCGAAACCGAATCATTAGATATAGGCGAGAGACCTCGACGTCAACCACGTGTTCGAAAGTCAGATTAGCATTGCTGACGCATTTTTACCCTCTCTCTCTCTCGTTTTAGAAATAGGAGCGAAAGCGTATATTATACGCCCAGGACGAAAAGGGTCAACAACCGTCGTCTGTTCCCTCATTTCGGGGAAGTCCCCGGGTGTTTACGGGTGTTCACGTCGTTCATTCATTTGGCGCAGACGGCCTTGACCGTCCATTCCGTGGCCCAGTTAGGAAAAAAACATTTGTTTGTTTGATTTGCTTCGCTCTACCAAATTTTGCATTGTTGGGGGTCTGACATTATATGTTCTGTATTGTTCTGTTTTTCTGTGGTTTTGCTTTGTGCTGTTACTACGGCTGCGTGTGTTGCCTATCTGTTGTGAATGTGGGATGGCCACCCACCTAATTGCCCTTGAGAATTACACTTCTCCCATAAGTCAGTAAAACTAGCGCCCTCGCTGATCAGACGTCGTCTGTGCGGAAATTCAGGCGCCTATATATTCTATTCTTGTCCCCAATAAATCCGTGTCGTCGGTAATTCGGGAGACCTAAATATATATCCCAATCTAGTCCCCAAGTAAGCCCGTTTGTCGTTACCTTGGGAGACCAATCATTGCTAACTTATCGTCCCCAATCAGCCCGCTTCGTCGGTAAACCGGGAGACCAATCATTGCTAATTCATCGTCCCCAATCAGCCCATTTTGTCGGTAAATCGGGAGACCAATCATCGCTAATTCATCGTCCCCAATCAGCCCGCTTCGTCGGTAAACCGGGAGACCAATCATTGCTAATTCATCGTCCCCAATCAGCCCGCTTCGCCGGTAAATCGGGAGACCAATCATTGCTAATTCATCGTCCCCAATCAGCCCGCCTCGTCGGTAAACCGGGAGACCAATCATTGCTAATTCATCGTCCCCAATCAGCCCATTTTGTCGGTAAATCGGGAGACCAATCATCGCTAATTCATCGTCCCCAATCAGCCCGCTTCGTCGGTAAATCGGGAGACCAATCATCGCTAATTCATCGTCCCCAATCAGCCCGCTTCGTCGGTAAACCGGGAGACCATTCATTGCTAATTCATCGTCCCCAATCAGCCCGCTTCGTCGGTAAATCGGGAGACCAATCATTGCTAACTTATCGTCCCCAATCAGCCCATTTTGTCGGTAAATCGGGAGACCAATCATCGCTAATTCATCGTCCCCAATCAGCCCGCTTCGTCGGTAAACCGGGAGACCAATCATTGCTAAAGTCATCGTCCCCAATCAGCCCGCTTCGTCGGTAAATCGGGAGACCAATCCTTGCTAAATTCATCGTCCCAAATCAGCCCGCTTCGTCGGTAAATCGGGAGACCAATCATACGTCCTTTGAAAAGTGTCCAAGATTCCCACAGCTCTGGGAAATTAATTCTGTGTGTTACTAGCGTCCTCTCCCGCCTGCAAAATGTCGACACGGTCTCAGCAGAGCGAGGATTTCAAGTTCTTCATGTCCTCAGGGAAGGAACTCGGCCTTTCCGGGAGAGAACTAAGAGACTGGGTACAGGAGAGGATGGACGCCATACAGGCAGAACGACAGGCTCAGGAGAGACGAGAAGAAGCCGCAAGGCAGGAACGAGAGGCAGAAAGACAGGCTCAGGAGAGACAAGTAGAAGCAGAAAGACAGGCTCAGGAGAGACGAGAGGAAGCCGCACGGCAGGAACGAGAAGCAGAGAGGCTGGCTCAGGAGAGACGGGAAGACGCAGAGAGACAAGAACGTGAAGCAGAAAGACTGGCCCAGGAGAAACGAGAAGAAGCCGAGAGGGAAGAAAGGGACAAGCAGCGTGCCCATGAACTCGCAATGCTGCAACAGAGTGGCCCTTCGCCTCCACCTGCCCCCCAGGGGATGAGTGCCTTCAGCCAGGCTCTCGCCTGCATGCCGAAGTGGACGGAGGCCGAGCCCGAGGTGTGGCTCGACAGCGCCGAGACAGTGTTAAGGCCTGCCCCTGAGTGCCGCCGAACTCTCCCTGGTGTTGGGCAAGTTCCTTGGAGGGAAGGCCCTGATTGCCTACAGGGCCCGACCCTCCCGCCGGAGGAGCAGGAAAATTGGGAGGTCGTACGCCAGACTATTGCCAAGGCGTACGAGATAACCCCTGAACGCTGGAGGAGGCGCTGGCGCGGGCTAGTGAAGGAGGCCAATCAAACCTGGGCAGACTGGGCCTACAAGTCCGAGCGTGCCCGTGCCAAATGGTTCGAGGCCGTGGGGGTTACGACCCTCAACGATGCCATCGAACAAATACAAATAGAGAACTTCCTACTCTACACCCCGCCGGCCCTCGCCACGCACATCGCCGAGAAGGAGCCCCACCTTAGCTGATTGCTGCCGAATAGCGGATCTATGGGACACCCATCACCCCAGGAGAGCTCGCTGCAGCGCAAAATTACGCCACCCGCCTACCTATCGGGTGCCCCTCCGCCGAAGAATGGGCAATCACAGAAGCCCGTTGTGTGCGGGTTCTGTAAAAAGATCGGGCATGCCAAGGAGCAATGCCGCAGTAAACCACCCGAGTCTCTCTCGCCCCGGACAGCCCCTAATAAGTCGCCTGCGCCCTCTGCCGGGGCAGTGCGAAGAAGATTTCAGCCAAACCTTTTGCACGGCGTGCAAGGTTTATGGCCACTCTTCCTCATGGGCAAAATGCCCTAGAAATAATAAGGCAGGAACTCCCGCCGTCGCCCTGGCAGTAACGAATCCCGAGTCCTGGGCCAGCCACGGGTCAAACATTTCTTCTGCCTGAGAGTCAGGCTTGGGAAGAAACCTCCCCATAGGCCCTCCTGCCGAGGGTCCCATCTATGTGGCACCTCCTCGAGGTAAATACTCAGTACGCCAGGTCAAGGCATTTGACGACTCTGGCGCGCAAATTTCCCTCATAAGGAGGGACAAAGTTCCCTATGGAGCTATAATAGACCGACGCAAGCTCGTCACCATTGAGGGCATTAACAATTTTAAATGATCCTCCCTTACGGTCCAACTGAGGTCACCCGACCCCACAGAGCCAGGACCCTTCGTCTCGCCGCTATATAAATTTAAACACATTCCAGTAGGCTATGACGTCCTCCTGGGCCAAGACTTTGCGTCCCCTTTGCAGCCACAACCATTACGGGGTCCCCATTCCCCAATAAATCATCCAAATCCGAGTCCAGTGCCCGGCATGGCATCAGTGCCAGTGCCGAGGCCTCAGCCAGATCTCCCTTCAGGAGAATCTCGGCCTTCAACTCCTCTGCCAGTGCCCCTTCGGCGCACTGAGCAGTGCCAGTCTACGTCCGTCCAGACAGACGAGACCACCACCACATCGCCACCAGCGCCAGTGCCAATGTCAGTGCCTGAGCTGGTCACCCCTACAAACAAGTCGACCCCGCCCCCTCCGGCCGTCCCCTCTCTCTCGCCGCCCGCCGCAGATTCCTCCGCGAGTCATGATTCTGCCCCGCCTTCCTGGGCCGATGAACTCTGCGATCTGCGCCGGTTAATGCCCGAGATGGCGAACAAAATTCCTGGGTCAGTTGTCGCAGCAGCTGACCCAGATGGCACCCCTTGCCGCCCCTTTGGCCTCAGGCCTCCGATTCCCCCGGCCAG
>NC_089767.1:27127008-27132008 GCF_040412425.1 Macrobrachium rosenbergii | reverse complement strand
CTCAGAATCCGAAATATCGTGCAGATACGCAGAAAGAACTTATCGGAATAGAGAGCTATTTTCCCCAGGACAAAATAATCACATAACTTTCGGAAACGTTCAGATCAGTCAAATCAAAACTTTCGTAATTTAATAGCCTGCCATAAACGCATAAAGATATAATCAGGCTAGGATTTATTATCTCAACTGCCGATTCCTTTATGCTCGAAATTTCCAAATGTAAGCGAGAGTCTTTCACCTTTTTTTGTTTTTATTTCCCTTATATATAAAAAACATTCTGAAGATGTATAGAATCTGCTGGTCACTTTTTATTTATCAGACATGTATGTAATTATACAAACAACAGTTCTCTTTTGACTGCTCAGTTAATTGACGTTGTAATACGCCTGTAATTAAAAAATCGTAAGACTCAAGTCAAGAACCAGATTTAAAGGTGATTAACGTAACCCCGTTCTGATATTCCTGGTGCGGGTTCGAATCCTCCCACGGGAGTTAGAATTTCTTCATTTCGTTCTCTACGTAGATCTTAGGCTTAGAGTGACAAGCCAGTTCAAAAGATGTGAATGAACTGGATAATTAAGATGGTATTATGATTATCACAGATACATAGTAAAGTTTTTTGCCTGAAATTCAGTTATACGAATATTGACAAATTGACACCCTTTACAGACCATTTCACGTTTTGTCTAGAAAATCCTTAAATTCTGTGGAAATACAGGCTTTAAATAATGACTCTAATGTTTGTTTCTACAAACAGCAATCCGGCCACAGTATGTGCAATCAGATCAGCCCTGTTTTTGCAGATCGGAATTTGGGATAATTCGAAACTGCAATTATAAACCACATTAAGCTTACGACGTGATTTGAATGAGGCATTTGAGCGACATATTGATATTTTGGAATCCGATTTGTGGCATTTGAAATGCTTTATTTGCAAAATAAAATAACCATTTACTAAGCATCTCACTTTCAAAGAAGAATTTAAAAAGGATTATATACAGATTTTTATTTTATATTTACTGAGTAATTACGTATACTGCTGAAGACAAGTTGACAGTGTAAAAGAAAATGCGCCTTCTTCCCTTGAGTGCAAGAATGCCAAATTTTGACTGATTTTTGCAGAAACTGTCCTCCCGTAAATACCCTCGGCATAAGTGTTTGGTAAATCTATTCATAAGGCAATTCATATTTTCCGTTGTATAACTGTAATAAATGGCGAAGATAATATATAAAGATCACTGAGTGATTAAATCTTCATTCCATCGCTGAATTAGATTAAGATTTAATATATATATATATATATATATATATATATATATATATATATGTGTGTGTGTGTGTGTGTGTGTGTGTATATATATAAATATATATTTACTATATAAAAATAATTATATATATATATATATATATATATATATATATATATATATAATTAGTGCTTGAATATATACATCGACCGTATATATGTATATATACTGTATATATGTGTGTATGTATATATATATATATATATATATATATATATATATATATGCATATATACCTACCCTATCTCTCTCTCTCTCTCTCTCTCTCTCTCTCTTACACGCACGCACACGTCTTAAGTATACGTTTGCTACAGAATACTTTAGCCTCTGACCTTTGGATTACTAAACCCGTTACTCAGTATGCCTCTGTCAGTGGGTTATTCGTATTGATTTGGGGACCAAATATCAGAGTTCAGGAGATCAGTCATTCATATTTCTCCTTTATTTGTATGCGTGTATTTATTCGGTCGTGAAAATAGCCACCTGCCATTGTCACATGGATTGATATATATATTGCAAACAAAGTATTGTGTCGTGCTTAGTGAGGTATGGTTACAAGGTCCGCAGTTGTACATGGTTATGTATATTTGTGATTATAACAGCAGGAAGACATGCGAAAGTTCTTATTAGTAAGTTATATATATATATATATATATATATATATATATATATATATATATATATATATATATATGTATGTATATATGTATATATATAAATATGGATATATTTACAAATTTTATATATATATATATACAAATATGTATATATACATATATATATGTATGTATGTATGTAAGAGCCAAAAGTTGTACATATATATATATATATATATATATATATATATATATATATATATATATATATATATATATATATATATATATATACAGGCATGTAAACACATATATAACTTTTGCTTTTTTTATCCGTAGTAATTAACGGTCCACTCTTGATTAACCAATCGTCATTAATGAAAACATTTTGATAATGCAAATTTTTGTGTGATTTCTTATTCCCACGGTTACTTGTAAAACTATCATAATCTAATTAATGATATAATTTTGAAGAAATTTATATCCTGTATTTCAAGGGTGATAACTACTTAATGTTTGGATAAATAATGATACAATATACATTGTTGATCAATCATTCTTTAAGCAATAACTGTGCTGAAGATGTGAAATGTATTCAAATTAGCTCGATTAATAATGGTCGTTCGGTTAATGTAGACTAGTCTTTTATCGTTAATATTTAGAAGTAAGTAATTATTCTTTGGTGTATTGTTGAGTAATACCGATAAGATGTGTATCGTTTTAATATAGTTGTTGCAGTTCAGTCGATGATTGGACTACGTATCTGATATTAAAGTTAAAGTTAAAGTCCTCCTGGGCCTCTGTAGGTTCATAGGGCAGGCGCTGATCTCCATTTTCTTAAGCCGACAGCTACTATGACAAGTGGCCAGTGTGTCGCTAGGCCCACCGTTTAACTCCCCAGCTCACGGGCTGGTACCTGTTCTCCTACTGAACCTCTCGGGTTTTTTCGGACCATTAGGTTGACGGACTACCAGATTTTTGCAGTGGCTCAATCCGAGCCATCTATGAGCTGCGGGATTTGAACCCCCGCCCTCTCGACTGGTAACCGAGAATCATACCACTGCACCTATCTGATGTACTTAAGCATTTGTTATGTGTTGTTCGCTTGTTAAGCTAATCATCAAATTATTATTCTCAGTGTATTTTTACGGTGGTCTGTTTCTAGTTTTCTTTAAAAGAAAACTGATGGGATGGCTTTGTCTGTCTGTCCGCACTTTTTCTGTCCACACTTTTCTGTCCGCCCTCAGATCTTAAAAACTACTGAGGTTAGAGGCTGCAAATTGCTATGTTGATCATCCACCCTCCAATCATCAAACATATCAGATTGCAGCCATCTAGCCTCAGTAGTTTTTATTTTATTTGAGGTTAAAGTTAGCCATGATCGTGCGGTTGCCACCGCTGTAGGTGCAAACAACACAGGTCACCACTGGGCCGTGGCTGAAAGTTTCATGGGCCGCGGCTGAGAGTTTTCATGGGTCTTGACTGAGATTTTATCTTATCGAGGAACTTTTAGGTAGTATGTTTTATATGCTGGTCGCTGGATAATTACTTAATTCAAGTATTCACGTTGAAATTCCAGTTGATTTGTCAGCTTTAAAGCAATTGATTACTTGTGTAATTATACGACGTAGATTTAATCCACACGACTTTCGGTAGATAGTCAAAGGTTATTTACACATGCGTAAGTACCTGAGCTGATAGGGGGTGAATTTTTCAGATGGAAGCTTGTGAGTCCTCAATTCACATTTTAGACCTTTCCTGTAGACACACGAGATCAGTTATACCGGGGCAGTGAGATTCATGTATGTTCAGATGGGGGTTTAACTCCCTTGCCGAAGGGGTAGGGTCATTCAACAATCACTTCTAGAACTATTAGGCTAGAAATGATAAATTTGTCGTGAAAGCTTCTTTATGTATTGGAGATTCAAGTTCGTTCAAACCACGGCCCCAGAACCAAGATGGGGGGCTATATAAGTCCAGAGTTTTAAATAGGGAATCTTTGATAAATATAGAACAATCTTCTTAAGAACAAGTCTACAGTTTGTCAGATTGATATGCAATAAATAAATAAGGAATCTTTGTAAATATTGAAAAACCTTCTTAAGAGCAAGGCCACAGTTTGTCAAAATGATATGCAATAAATAAATAAGGAATCTTTGATAAATATTGAACAACCTTCTTAAGAACAAGTCTACAATTTGTCAAACTGATATGCAATAAGTAAATAGGAATCTTTCATAAATATTGAACAATCTTCTTAAGAACAAGTTTACAGTTTGTCAAATTAATATGAAATAAATAAATAAGGAATCTTGCATAAATATTGAACAATCCTCTTAAGAACATGTCTGCAGTTTGTCAAATTAATATGTAATAATTTTCATCGAATGAAGATTCGTGTAAGTTTGAGCCATGGCCCCTGCGGCCAAATTGGGGCCAAAGTTTAATTTAGAAATTGATAGGAACCGCTATTTTTTCTTTTCATTGAATGGATATTTGAATTACTAATATTTATTTTATGATTTTTTTTATTTTGCACAATCTTCTTGTGTACTGAATTTTGAGGTGTCATTTTGACGCCGTTATATTTTGCTCTTTAGATGTGATTATTTTCTGGTAGACTTGCTGTCATGATTTTGAAAGGTAAATAACAATACCCGCAGACACTGTTGCTAAATATTTCTTGTACTTATCGCCTTTTTTTTATGCCATTCTATATGATTATCTTAATTCTAATAATTACTTTTGGCCAAACCGTTATGTCTTCTTTGATGCGCAGCGGCACAATGAGCAGCGCGTGCCGGAACTGAGTTTTCTTCTTTAAAGCAAAATGTCAGTCTGACTGCTTTAAGTGTTATTATGTCGGTCATTATCATGCCTTCTGTCAATATCATCATTGATTATTTGTTTATAAAAGTAGCTGTGTTTTTTGAACTTCACAAAATAAATGTATTTTTCGAGAAATAAAACACATCTTAGATGGAACTGAAATATCTGGGGCATGATTTCATTGATGTATATAGTATTTGCTTAATGTATGCCTTTGAATTTTGTGGACAATTTTAAGGAGATATAACCATTAATTCCTGAAATGTGG
>NC_089767.1:27089508-27122008 GCF_040412425.1 Macrobrachium rosenbergii | reverse complement strand
TTATGCAAAGGAGGGATGAAGAGACGACCTAAACGTATGGTCTGGTATTGTGGCGGAGATAAACAGAATGATGATGGTCCATAACAAATCTCCAAGCGATGAGTTTCTCTCTCTCTCTCTCTCTCTCTCTCTCTAGTCATGAAGAATCTGAACACGATTTCTACATTCCTGCATAGGTTGTGGGCTTTTAATTTCTAATTAATTAGTTAATTATTTTCTCTCTCTCTCTCTCTCTCTCTCTCTCTCTCTCTCTCTTAATGAAAAATCTGAACACGATTTCTACATTCCTGCATAGGTTGCGGGCTTTTAATTTTTAATTAATTAGTTAATTATTCTCTCTTCTCTCTCTCTCTCTCTTATTCTCTCTCTCTCTCTCTCTCTCTCTCTCTCTCTCTCATATCCCCTGTATCTTAGTTTGAAGGGAATAGTTGTTGTAAACTGTGTTGTTATCTATTCTTTCTTCATCCTTATTAACATTTTCTCGATTCATTATCCTTCTCTCTCTCTCTCTCTCTCTCTCTCTCTCTCTCTCTCTCTCTCTCTCTCTCTCATCCCCTGTGTCTTAGTTTGAGGGAACAGTTGCTGTAAACAGTGTCGACATCTAATATTGAATCAAGAAAGTGTCAATAAGGATGACATTTTTTTTTATTCATTATCCCTCTTAAGTTATTGCTCTCTCTCTCTCTCTCTCTCTCTCTCTTCTCTCTCTCTCTCTCTCTCTCTGTTTCATTTCTATCTAGATTGAGACTTCTACTTGGCCAAAGGGCAAATATATAATAAACTCGGAACTGGTTATGAGTTTGGGTGTGGGGCGGGGGGGGGGATTATGTTGATCCTAATTGGTAATAAGAGGGATATGTACGAGACTTTGTTGACACCATAAACATACCTGTTTCATCAAAGGGGCCCCAGTTTGCATAATAACAGCCGAGCCCTTATATGATGCGCGGCGTAATCAAGTGTCTTTCGTCCCGTAACTCCATGTGATGTGCGGATTTACAAAGGCATCGTTATGATGATCACAGAGCACGAGACCGTAAACAGCGAGACGTATAATTAAGGGTCGGTTTAATATATATGGTAATAATAATAATAATTCGTGTGATGGCCGTAATCCTGTCCACCCCGCCGCGGGCGGTTTATGTACGCGCTGTAAAGATGTATATGGGGGTACTATGATACACATTCAGTACAGTTAAGTACCGTTGATGAGCAAGACTACGAGACTGCAGTATGTATTATGTATATGTGTGTGTATATATATATATATATATATATATATATATATATATATATATATATATATATATATTTATATATATATATATATATATATATATATATATATATATATATATATTTATATATATATATGTATATATATATATATATATATATATGTATATTTATATATATATATATATATATATATATAAAATGTATATATGTATATCTACATATATATGTATATTTATATATATATATATGTATATATACATATATATATGTATATATATATATAAAGAACGATTTCATCATAATGGCTAGTAGTGATTCCCGAGCAAATGAACACATATCTGGCGTTGTGCGGAGGAAAGCCATGTATATTATCTATCAGTTGGCCGGCATCTCCCGTATATTACAGTCCATTTCCCGTATGAAATTGACTGAGTTGACATGGTAATGTTATTGCAATTAATCGGGATTTAATGTCCACTTAGCGCGGTAGATGTATCCAATTCCGATGCCAATAGACTCATTTCATATTTACAAATGTGGGTATCAAACACACGATCTCAAGAATTTTTATTACACACCGTGATGTTTTCATTCAGCTTTAGGACTTGTAAAAGGCAGCATATTGAGATTCACGAATTCACATAATTCCGTTTTTTTTATATATTTTCATGTTATGCCCTTGATCACATGGTATTATTCACGTTTGTTTCAAACCAACTAGAGTAAGAAATTGGTCAGTTTTTGAGATGCGTTAGGCAATGTTTGCCTTTCAGAAAATCTCTCTCTCTCTCTCTCTCTCTCTCTCTCTCTCTCTCTCTCTCTCTCTCTCTCTCTCTCTCTCTCTCTGTGTGTGTGTGTGTGTGTGTGTGTGATATGTCATGCTTGTCACCTTTTCCCCCAGGTTTATCTCCCTTTCATTGTCTTCTAATTTCTTCATTCGGCATTTTTTTTTATATAATCCCTATCTCAAAATCTTAACCTTCCGATCCTAACAAGACATGTATTTGGGAATGTGGAATATCTCTCTCTCTCTCTCTCTCTCTCTCTCTCTCTCTCTCTCTCTCTCTCTCTCTCTCTCTCTCTCTCGTTTATATATGCATGATTTCTAGAGTGTCGAATGATTCATTTAAAACCAACAGTTAAGAAAACATAAAATAAACAAACTTTTTTTAGTCCAATACATAGAAGAATGTGGGTTTTCTCTTCCCCTAAATAAGACATCAGTTTCCCCTCTTCCAATAGAGTATCAGATATGGACCCCAACCCTCTCTGTGTTACACTTTTCCTTTTTTTATTTACTTCAAGGAAAGGTTTAATTTCTTTTTATCGTCATGTTTATCTTTTCTGTACGCGGGCTTTCTTTCGCTGTGGACTTTTACCTTTTGTTTTGAAGAAGCTTCGATTCTTCATTTGAGGATGCTATTGGCGGCAGCATGCAATCTTCTGAATGAATTTTCATGTATTTATGAGCGCCCTCTCTCTTTTGGTAAGCGTGATATGGAAAAAAGTGTAAGTTCTTATTTAAGACAATGTTATGTTTAATGCCTTTTCTCCTCTGATAAACATTAAATGAAAGAAATAAAAAGTTCTTTAACGCAAGTTCTGGTATTTGAGTTATGGAGATCCCAGTTCAAATACTTATTGCTTATCAACGCATATAAAATGTTATGTCCGTCACTTAGGAATGTCTGCGGAGATGACATTTTTAACAGGAACCTAAAAATACCAGATCTCCCACAACGCCACAGTTCAAAGTCGTGCTACAGCCTGAAGTGATTACTTTTAAGTAATCGCATTAACCACGGCAACAATGGACTAAATTTTTATTGTATTTTGATGAGCTTTTGTTGAAAATGAAGCTGGGAGTAACTATTATAATCAGGGACGAATAGAAGGCAGTGAAAGAAAAGATTGGTCGATGGGTTGGTCTGTGTGACCCCTTCAGGAAAGTATTTTCTTAGAATCATCCTCATGAAGGAACCAGTGACCACCGATTGTCTCAGTACCAAAGAAGCCAAGACGCCTACCATCCTCCATCCCCGTAGGGGGTTAGTACCGTCAGTGCACCTCATACGGTGCACTGTAGGCATTTCTCAAGGTTCTTTGCAACGTGCTTTCGGCCCCTAGCTGCAACCCCTTTCGTTCCTTTTACTGTACCTCCTTTCGTGTTCTCTTTCTTCCAGCTTACTTTCCACCCTCTCCTAACAATTGATCATAATGAAACCGCGAGGTTTTCCTCCTGTTACACCTTTCAAACCTTTCACTGTCAATTTCCGTTTCAGCGCTGAATGACCTCATAGGTCCCAGTACCTGGCCTTTGGCCTAAATTTTATATTCAATTCAGTTCAACCTACCGCCCTCCAACACTTCATAGACACACAACCAAAAACCTTAACAGTTTATAACAGCGACGAAAACCTCACGAACTGAGGTATGATTTGAGCATCTTATGAACGGGAGTGGGGGTTAAATAGTAAGTATGCTGTAGACTGATAATCACTTATGAATCACATTTTATAACACAAACTCTGTAATCTTAAACTTATTTCTAGCGTTTACTAACCTACCGAAGCTAGGGAGTTATAGTAAAATGTATAGCATACTTAAATAGGTTTGGCCATCACTTAGAAGACTTAAAATATTCATAATGACATTAGCAACTGACGGAAAAATAATTAATTGTGGAACAGCATTAGATTGGGTACATAAATTAAATAGATAAAGTAAATTAGAATATATATATATATATATATATATATATATATATATATATATATATATATATGTGTGTGTGTGTGTGTGTGTGTGTGTGTGTGAGTGTCTGCGCGCGAGCACATGTACCTCAGGAGAAATGAAACACTGCATGAATCCTGGCCAGTTTCGTCTGTATATCTGAACATCTTCGACAGGACTCATACACAGCAATAGAAGTTTATAGATTTTATACGCTAGAATGACAGTACTATCACTCTAGCATTATGTTGCCGGGTTTTGGGGGCCTTAGATTTACTGCTGAGCAGCCATTGCCTTGCTCCTCCAGGTCTTACTTGGGTAGAGTGGAGTCTGTGCAGCTTATAACCTGTAAAAGGGAAGGTTATCATTTAAAGCACCCTTTTTTTATATGGAGAGGCTTATGATATATATATATATATATATATATATATATATATATATATATATATATATATATATATATATATATATATATATATATATATATATATATATATATATATATATATAGTTTATGTATATATAGTATGTATCATATAATATGTATATATAATATATAAATCATCTTTTAGTGTTTGTAATATATACGTTGGGAATAACTTTCACACAAAGGGAGTTGCTGTGTCGGCCAGATTCGATTCCCTACCCTCGCAGAAGTACTTTGGGTGTAAGTTATATTTATTTATACATACATATATATATATATATATATATATATATATATATATATATATATATATATATATATACATACACATGTACATACACATATACATATACTATACATCCACGTACGTACATACATACACACACGCGAAGAACACACGTACCGTTTTCACTTGCAGTAATAAAATTCAGGAATATTGTAAAGAGATGTATTTCAGTTGTCAGAAAATGCAGTCTTTAGAACGCCAGTGAGATTCATTAACTTCTTTTAATCAAAGCCAGTCTTAAACACTTTAATTTAATGTTCAGTCCCCACTGCTGAAAGAGAATTAGATTACTCATTTCAGATTTTACGTGTTATTGAATGTGCAAGTGAATGTGAATTAGACGCAGTAAAAGTACTATTTGCTTTATTACTTTTTTTCTCTTTTTTTCTACACTGTTATTACTTTTTACATTTGTCGTTTTCTTTTGTTTATATAATTAATTTTTCTTTCACTTTACATGTGTCTTTTTCTTGAGCTGGAAAGTCATCCGGTAAAATAATTGTATGTGGATAATCATCAACAATAATCAGATCATTCCAAATTTCTTGTTCTTTTTGGCATTCGAGAATTCGTTTTGAATTGTCCAAATATATTTTGCCTACTGGATGAAATAATCAATCTATTCAGTTACAATATTCTGATGTGAAAATATTTCATTATCTAACTAATTGTACTTGAAACGCAGTTAGGAATGGTTTCGACATGTGCAATAGTGGAATGAATACTAAACACAAAGACATGTTCTTGAGTCAGTGTAGATATTTTAACAAGTAAAAAATGCGCCAAAGTTTCTTCGGCGCAATCGAGTTTTCTGTACATCGTATAACCAAGACCACCGTAAATAGATCTATCTTTCGGTGGTCTCGGTATAATGCTGTATGAAACGCGGGCCATGAAATTCTAACCACGGCTGGTGGTGGCCTGTCCTATATCGTTGCCAGACGCACAATAATGGCTAACTTTAACTGTAAATAAAATTCAAAGTACTGAGGCTAGAGGGCTGCAATTTGGTATGTTTGATGATTGGAGGATGGATGATCAACATACCAATTTGCAGCCCTCTAGCCTTGGTAGTTTTTAAGATCTTAGGGCGGACAGAAAAAATTTCGGGCAGACAGACAAAGCGGGCACAATAGTTTTCTTTTCAGCAAACTGAAAATGGATATTCGAATCTTTCCTCCTTCAGTGTAAGTGTTTTAAAAATGGATCTCCGAATCTTTCCCCTCTTTTCTGTTTACAGAGTGAAAATAAACGCAACTTGTAGAATGATCTTGCATGTGAACAGGATTCAGAATCTGCAGTATCGATTAGTGAGCCCCTTCAAGTTTGGATTCGATCCATTTTTGTGTCTCTTTACCCATATAAACCACCTCTCCTAAAAAGCAGGCGTGTCAGTCATTCAGGATAGACCCTAATTTTTATTCACCCACTTTTGTTCCCTTCTGCCGATAAAGACATTCAGTTAACAATTCAGTGCATTACTTAATCACCACAGCTCGCTGTACACCTCAAGGTGATGACTATATAACCAGTGCTCTGAAATGTTAGGTTGTGGCATATCACAGTCTTTACCACGAGTACTATACTTTGGTCGGTTGTTTTTAGATTAAACCGGCTTTGTGCCAGGGTTGAAGACTATTAGAGGCACTCTGTGAAATTCTGGACTCACTCAAACAATTGGAACACGTACCTTTATTGTGAATACACTCAAATACACTTTCTCATGCTTATTTATTTTTCAGATGTAACTAATTTATTATTATATATATATATATATATATATATATATATATATATATATATATATATATATATATATATATATATATATATATATATATATATATATATACACTTTATGTGTGTATGTATATGTAATATATAGATATAGATATACATATAGATATGAATAAATATGTATTAACCTGCCTTTCTTTATTTGTTCTTACATATAAATATAAAAATACATATGTATTTCTATGTATATTGCGTTCTCGTCGCTGCTTTACATTTTTTTTTTTTTTACATAATTTATATTCTTAACTATCGAAGTTTACTGTGCAAGTTTCATGAGAATTCATGTGAATAATAATAGCAGTTTGATATCGTAATCTGTAACACCCCGGAGGGGGCTAGTGCCGCCAGTGCACCTCAAGCGGTACACTGTAGGCATTACTCAAGGTTCTTTGGAGCGTGCCTTCGGCCCCTAGTTCCATTTACTGTATCTCCTTTCATATTTTCTTTCTTCCATCTTACTTTCCACCCTCTCCTAACAATTGATTCATAGGAAACTGCAAGGTTTTCCTCCTGTTACACCTTTCAAACATTTTCACTCTCATTCTCCGTTTCAGCGCTGAATGACCTCATAGGTCCCAGTGCTTGGCCTTTGACCTAAATTCTATATTTAGTTCAGTTCAACCTGTAACAAAAATTTAAAACATACGAGGGAAGTCAAGCTTTATCTCAAGCGGAGTAGAGCCAGAGAGAGACTATAACACTGATTTAGAAATAAAGGAAAATAAAATTGTGAAATGTGAAGCACGACTTAAGGTTTTGTAAGTGAGAGCTGACAATAATCTACAATTTCTTTTTAATCTGTATTCTTAGTCATTTCTGTGAACTGAAATCAGTGAGCTTCACTTACGTCCAAAGTAAATTCAGTCAAGTAGATTTTCCAAAGAATTTTATTTCACATTTACTCAAGTGTTAGAATTGATATTTTTTATATTGTAGCATTTGTTTTATGTAAATAACTGTACGTCCAAAATACAAAGATAATATCCCCTTTCATAGCAGTGGAGGAAAGGGAAACAAATAAAAGAAAAAAAAGTAGACAGAATTGCAGTAAATTCTGTCACTGAATACTGTCCCCTCGGGGGTCGTTAGGGCGAACTATACTGTCACTTCCGCCCATCCTGAAATATATCTCGTGAGCGAATATGTGGAAGAATATGTCATCATTTGCACATACGATCATATTTTCCTCTCCCCCTTCTTCTGGGAAATGGATGCTGCTGCTCTTTGTGTACGAGTCCTCTTGTCTCTGTAGCCTTGACTTTCACGCATGCAGTAGAAGTTTAAAGAGCTTTGGCTGGTGAATTTAGAAGCTATGGAACGCAAGATGTCACAGAAATTATGTGCGGTTTTTTGTACGTCATCAATCTCTTTGTATAAATGCTTGTAGTATTTAAAACTGTGAAACTTGACTTGGCAAGGAATAGTGTGAGGTTCTTGTATTTCATGGCTCTCTTTGTACAAATTTCTAGTAGTATTTAAAGCTCTGAAACTTGACTTGGCAAGGAATTGTGTGTAGTTCTTGTACTTCATCGCTCTCTTTGTACAAATTGCTTGTAGTATTTAAAACTGTGAAATGTGACTTGGCAAGGAATGGCGAGAGGTTCTTGTATTTCATCGCTCTCTTTGTAGAAATGCTTGTAGTATTTAAAACTGTGAAACTTGACTTGGCAAGGAATAGTGTGAGGTTCTTGTGCTTCATCGATCTCTTTGTAGAAACTGCTTGTATAATATTTAAAACTGTGAAACTTGACTTGGCAAGGAATGGTGTGGGGTTCTTGTGCTTCATCCATCTTTTGTAGAAACTGCTTGTATGATATTTAAAACTGTGAAATCTCTTCATCCATCTCTTTGTAGAAACTGCTTGTATAATATTTAAAACTGTGAAACTTGACTTGGCAAGGAATGGTGTGGGGTTCTTGTGCTTCATCCATCTCTTTGTAGAAACTGCTTGTATAATATTTAAAACTGTGAAACTTGACTTGGCAAGGAATGGTGTGAGGTTCTTGTGCTTCATCCATCTTTTTGTAGAAACTGCTTGTATAATATTTAAAACTGTGAAACTTGACTTGGCAAGGAATGGTGTGGGGTTCTTGTGCTTCATGGCTCTCGTGGTACAAATTACTTGTAGTATTTAAAACTGTGAAACTTGACTTGGCAAGGAACAGTGTGAGGTTCTTGTACTTCATCCATCTTTTTGTAGAAACTGCTTGTATAATATTTAAAACTGTGAAACTTGACTTGGCAAGGAATGGTGTGAGGTTCTTGTATTTCATCGATCTCTTTGTTTAAATGCTTGTATAATAATATTAAAAACTATGAAACTTGACTTGGCAAGGAATGGCTTGAGGATCTTGTACTTCATCGATCTCTTTCTATAAATGCTTGTATAATAATATTACTATAAATGCTTGTATAATAATATTAAAAACTATGAAACTTGGCTTGGCAAGGAATGGCTTGAGGATCTTGTACCTCATCACTTTCATTTGTACACATTACTTGTAGTGTGTCTTTCTCTCGTCTGATTGACTGTCTGTGTTTTGTATCGCTAAAATAAACACGATGTTGGAGTCTAGAATGGTGACAGTGTTTGAATGATCGTATACACTGACGAATAACTTTTCAGAAGTTCAAGGAATGGGATAATCTGTTTTATGCTAATTATTTGGTCTCTATGTAATTACTAGAGAAACTTCTTGGAGGTGGAAAAATAATATAATGAGCTTAATGGTTTTGCTGTTTGAAAAAGAAGAAAATAATTAATTACTTTTAGATTAGAACATGATCCCATCCCTTAAGAACTGAATTCTCGTTAACCCTGGGATTATGTTTGTAGAATAATGAATTTATCTCTAAAGACTGAATAATTAATTGATGATTTGCTTCTTTTCGCTCTTGTCGAGTAAAACCAAATCATTTCAGTTATAATTTGATATAGAATATATATATATATATATATATATATATATATATATATATATATATATATATATATATATATATATATATATATATATATATATATATATATGTATGTATGTATGTACACAATGGTTTACATACATATGTATGTATGTATATGTATATAGATCACCGTTATTTATTTCTCCTTCAAATAAACGAATATTGAATATGAATTCTCATTAATGGCAATGTAAGTGAAGCTCATTACTATGGACCCTCAGAATTGTTGGAAAATCGCCGCGCAGATTTTGAAAGATGATCTTTTCTTAACCTCTTCCTTGCGTTATCTCCACTACGACATTGTCCTCCGAGTCTCTTGAATAGGAAGCAGGATTTTCGTCTCTGCAAATACAGACGGAGAGAGCCATCATCCCATGCCAGGAAGCCAACACCAAAATTCTGATATATGGTCGTGCAGATTCCTGGCAAGATTTATTTTGCGATTGTTGGGAGTAGCAGTACGCCATGCTTTAATGGCTCTCTGGGGAGAGAGAGAGAGAGAGAGAGAGAGAGAGAGAGAGAGAGAGAGAGAGAGAGAGAGAGACCTAGCGAGAATTAACTGGGGTTCATTCGTTTTTGGCATTTCTTTTATGCGAAGATCGATGGGTAACTGACTGTTTTTACCTAGCCATTTCTTAGGAGAAATATATCGCAAAATATTATACCTATAATTTTTTTAGATACTTCTTTACATTTGATTTTTCTTCGAAGGCCGATATGGTAATTATTATTATTATTATTATTATTATTATTATTATTATTATTATTATTATTATTATTATTATTATTATTATTATTCCAAAGAATATGGTGTTCATTTGGAAAAAAGTTACAGAAGATGGTAGGAATTACAGAAAGAAGAGATCTGTTATTAGAAACGAAAAAAAGATAAATCAATTAAATAAATGAATATATAAAAATATAAATTAGTAAAATACAAGGTGAATTGCTTTAGGGTATTAATGCATTGCAATGTTAATTGGATGCCTTTATCGACAGAAAGGAGTAAAAAAGGGGGTAAAGATCTGTTATTAGAAACGAAAAAAAGATAAATCAGTTAAATAATAAATAAATATATAAACAAAAATAAATTAGTAAAATACAAGGTGAATTGTTATAGGGTATTAATGCATTGCATTGTTAACCGAATGCCTTTATCGACAGAAGGGAGTAAAAAAAAGGGGGGGTTAAAGAAAAATCGGGGGTTCTATTCCCTGAATGACTGACAGGACCAACTTTTAGAAGAGGCAGTTTACGAAGGTCAAGGAAAACAAAAATGAGATCGAATCCAAACTTGAAAGGCTTCGCAAATCGATATTGCAGATTCTGATTCTTATTCACATGCAAGATTCATTCTTCCAGTCGCTTTTCTTTCTTTCCATTCTGAGAAAGAAAAGAAGGGGAAGATTCCTAAATCCAATTTCAACGTATTTACAGTGACTTCAAAAAGATGTCTACATGTTCATTCTCCATTCAGCTTTTGTTTATGTTTAATGGGTTTTAAGTTGAATTAGTTATTGTGCTTTATTCACAACTCGGTGATTGCGTTTGGATAATTATATATTTTCAGTCAAGGGCATCGTCGTTGAATAGGTTAATTGTCTTATATAGTAAACAAAATATATTTGGACAATAACATACTTAATCATTTACGTTTAAATGTCTTAAAACGAAAACAGGATCGAATATAATATATATATATATATATATATATATATATATATATATATATATATATATATATATATATATATATATATATATATATACAGTATATATATATTGTGTTATATATACATATTGTATATATGTATATATGTATATATGTATATATATATATATATATATATATATATATATATATATATATATATATATATATATATATATATATATATATATATATATATATATATATATATAGACTTCATGGGCACGCACGCAGAAATAATTATTTGAAATCAGCTCAATTGAAACGTTTCAAGTTAGAACTTGAAGTTAAGTTTACGCATGCTTTTTCGTCCTCTGTCAGCGCTTAATAAGGGCTCTCTTACAAATTGCCCTCGTCAAGACCTGGTGGAAAACGAAGCAGTCGTTCTAAGCTACTCTCGGCATTTTCTTTCAGACCTTAATTCAAGTGAATTGGTGTTACCTTATATATATATATATATATATATATATATATATATATATATATATATATATATATATATATATATATATATATATATATCATATATATTTAAAGGCCATTTCTGAGCCTATACTTGATTTAAGTCTCTGTTTTATGAACAGAGGTTTGATCTCGCTTATTCCGAGACATTATGTGATAGCATGTAGCGTGAGCTACTTCATCAGTTGTATCTTTCCCTAACTAAAATCTAAGGACTACTGGAATGAGATACTAAGTACAAAACTAAAACCCTTTATTGACAAAAATGTGGAAAAATAACTTCTTAAAAATTACGAAGAATGAAATCCAATGTTTCAACACTACCAGAAAATCTTCTAAGGAAATAACGCTCCAAAATCATAAACACTCAAATACCTAAGGGAATACAGAAAATAACTCATCTGTCAAATCATGAACAGGTCAATCAGTAAAAACAGGTCATCTCAAATGTCATACCACTCTCATCCTTGTAGGAGGGAGAGATATAAAAAGGAATAGGAATGGAGTGGAACAGAAATACCTGTGAAAGAACAAACGTCACATTAAAAATCATAAAATGTAAAAATTGCAGAAACACACATTTCACTGTCACAGGAGATACCATGTATTCACAGTTCTGAAAAACAAAGTCTAAAAACGTATATGAATTCTTACTCACTCCACAAGTCCTCTGGGACAGTCTCTTTGTGAAAAATCACTCACATCTTCAGAGGACACATGAATCGGATCTCACAAGTCCGATTCGAACAACGGTTCCTCCCATTATATTCATTATGTAACGCACGAACGAACGTACTTTTGTATGATATCATTCGAGGTACCATAATAAGTTGAACGGCAAGACGTTCTGTATTTCAAGGCGTCACTATCGTTCTCAATCCTTAAAAAACCGGACTTTGTAACTGGTTCAGCTTTTAGAACGTTCTTTCTGAAAACGCATTTGCCAGCTCGTGTCCAGTCACCAGGTGGTTTCTTCGACCCTTCCTTCTTATTCAGTGATGATGGCTTCAGCAGTTTCTATCTTCTGCGTTAGTGAAAATGGACCCTGCGAATAGACTTGACCCAACTTTCCAAAGGTCACCTTCTCTCGAGCCTTTACATATATATTGTATATATATATTATATATATATATATATACGTTTTATATATATATATATCATGATTATAATCACTGTTCTTTTTACGTGATTCATTCATCACACATTACCACAGGTGAAAAATAAGATCCTGACCAGTTGTGGTTTCTAATTTTATTTCAAGCCATTGACAAAGGACTGATATAAAGTATTTGAAGTCACATATATACTCAGGAACATTTTTTGTTGACAAACATACACAACCTTAGTTAGAGACTATCATATCTCACCCTTGACAGGAGTCATTTTCCTTTAATGGCTCATTTGGCTAAAAATATCTATACTCTCAGGGATGTTTATCAGTATTGTCCCTTTTTGAGAATATATCCAGTGATTTTTAGCCAAATGAGTTTTGAAGGCCACCCCATTCAAGTTCTACCTTGACATCGGACTGTGGGTGGATATGTCAAGTTTCTAACGGTTGTGTATGTTCGTCAGTACTGTTCCTGTATTTATGTATTTGTGACTTGTAGTACTATGTATCATCTTTTATTTTTCGTCAATCATTTGAAATAAAGTCGAAACCGGTCTTTCCAAATGACCTGAGATCATGCCCCTGTCTCTTATTTTTCACCTGTTTTTAAATAAATGTAGATATATCTATATATATATATATATATATATATATATATATATATATATATATATATATATATATATATATATATATATATATATATATATATATATATATATATATATATATATGTTGTACTCTTGTTTAAACTATGTCCCTTCCTGTCATGGGATAACGAGGATAATCATAGTCTCGCCCATCTCCCAGTTAGATATTCACAGTTCACGAGTTCACGCTTTGTGGTCATAATGACGTTGTCTTTGTGAATCCTCACATCGCATGGAGTTACGTTCGAGGGACACTTGATTATGCCTCATCATGTAAGAGCTGAGTTGTTATCATGCAAACTGGCACCCTCTGATGTAACAGGTATGTATATGGTATCAACAAAATATCATAAAGATCCTTTCTTATTATTAATTAGGAGTACCATAATAACTCTGAACTCATATCCGTTATATATTTGTCTTCTAGACAAGGAGGAACCTCGTTCTCAATCTAGATGATATAAAAAACTTAAAAAAAAGAGGAAAGTTTACTAAGGGAAGTTTTTTACGGGCCTCCATCTTTCTGTTTGTCTTTGTCACAGTAGCAGAATCTTCACTGGGTTTTGCCTTTTTATCTCTCTTCCTTCTTATTCAGCGATGATGGTTCAGCTGTTTCTTTTTTCTATGATTAAAGATAATCGTGTTTTTAACCTCCGCGAAAAGTTGGGTATTGTTAACTCTCTCTCTCTCTCTCTCTCTCTCTCTCTCTCTCTCTCTCTCTCTCTCTCAACTGTCAAAATCAGAAGTTTACACGTTTTTATGCTCTTTATTTCATATCATTTGCTTTCTCTAGTCTGTTCTGTATCCCAGATGTCAGCCATCAGGCAAAGTTCCAATCTTGTTATCCCATAACCTGTACTTCTTTTTTATGAGACTGATATGCATTCCAATCTTTACTTAATATCTACACCGCCTCAGTTGTGGTTTCTGTAATTTCAGATCAGTCGCAGCATTGAATTATTACAGCCTGTCGGTGTTGTCTTTAAAATTCTTTATTTGTGTTAGGCATGGATACTCTGTCACATTTTTTGTTGGGTACTTCTGATTTCAGCATTAGTGTCGCAATGACATCATCTTTTCCTCTATAGCCCTTGACATTCCCAGCGTCATTTTTCTTACTCGTTTAGTGGCTCTGTGCACTAACTAATATCTGTGACTGCTATCTGGAGATGCCCAGGGGTAATAATGGATCTCTTTTTGAAAAATAGTACCTCCAGTGACGAGTATACTTGCAGCAAAGAAAAAACTATTAAATGACACCCCATTCAAGTTTCCAGTCTCTTAGGCCTACTTTACCCAATACATCTTCCATACATTCAATTTTCCCTACCAACATTTGCATTCATTTCACCAACAACAGTTCTCATGTCTCTCTCTGGCATTTCATCTATGGCATTCTACAATTATATATAAAATTCATCTTTTTATTTCTTTAGAGAGTTTATTTTGGTGACAGAAATTCATTTTGCACCGTTTTAAGTCTCGCAAGAAGCATTCTACTGCTCTGCGCTTTCCAAATGGCGCTAAGATCATGCCTTCTGCTCTACAAATTCCGTCTGCTATTTTTAAATAAATGTACACATTACCCCACCTATATATACTGTATATATACATATATATATATATATATATATATATATATATATATATATATATATATATATATATATATATATATATATATATATATATATATATATATATATATATATATATATATATATTGATGTGTGTGTGCGTGAGCATACATAATGATTCAATAGTTGAATTTCATAATTACAATTGAATTCACTCCTTCGATTCTACTTTTTGTCGTAATTCTACTTATCTTCGCAGCATGATTCCTATATTTAGCTAGATTGTGTCCACTCAGGCATTTTTCGTGACTACTTCCTGTTCCTTGTTACTCTCTCTCTCTCTCTCTCTCTCTCTCTCTCTCTCTCTCTCTCTCTCTCTCTCTCTCTCTCTGCTAAGGGCCACTCTGGATATAATGACGGGAGTAGAGCCCTGTGAAGTTCTATTTTGATAATAGATCTTCCCGAAATTAAAATGCGTACTTGGAAAAGTTCAAGAGGTAGGGGGAGGGAGAGGGCCCAGGTTAGGGGGCTTACACTTTGCTGTTTTGGGTTTGATGGACACCTGGATCATCCATCCACTGACAGGTCTTTCTTGCAGATTTCTCGCGTCCAATTACTGTTTGGTTTCCCCCCCATCTTTGATATTCCTTTTCTCTTAGGTTTTTTTTTATTCTTTGCTTTTTTTGCTACGAATATTCCCCGTGTTTTCGTTTAATTACCAATCCTCTTATTTTTACTTTCTGTCAGGTTTCGTTTTGTTTTTTTTTTTTTTCTCTCCTTTCGAAACCAGATCTTTGTTCCCTCTTCCTACGCTCAGGTTCGTATTCTCTTGTCACTATCGGCAATGGCCTTGGGGACTATGATTCTGTATCCATGCGATGCAAAATTGTATCTCTTGCTAAAACCATCATTTAATTTTTTTGTAATGTGTCTGTTGATTTTATACTAAGATTTTGAGTAGTTTCATGTACAGTATATACTGTATGTATATATATATATATATATATATATATATATATATATATATATATATATATATATATATATATATATATATATATATATATATTTATTTACATGTATGTATGTATATATATACATATATATACATGTATATGTGTGTGTGTGTGTGTGTGTGTTTGTGTGTGTGTCTTGGAGTTGTGAATATGCATGAAGGAAAGAAATGTGTAAAGAGATAAAGAAAAATGAACAGTGTGTAGAACAACTGAAATTACAAGAGAGTGGTTGTATCTATAGTAGGTGAAGTACGTAGAGCTCTAAGGCGGAGGTAACGCTTGTACTGTCAGGAAAACTCGGAGGACAGATGAAATAGTTTAAATTTGTTTGTTCGGGGATTGTGGTAGGAGGTGAAGTTTTGAGATTGTATGTGGTCTTTCGATTGGAAAAATAGGAGAAAAGCAAGAGAACGTTCTGGGAAGAATCGAGAATATGTTCCTTGTTGAGTTTGGAGAATATGAAAGGCGACTGTGCTGTGTGATTTGAATGCAAAGTTAGTGACCGAAAGAGATGGTGTTCTTGGTCGAATGCGCCAGCCTTGGGAATCTTAGACGTTAGTTCCTCTCTTGGGGACTGGACAGAGAAGGACATTTTATCCTCGCTACAATTTTCTGTGAGGATTGTAATATAGAGCAATTGTGCATCTTTGTTAGGGAGACGGGCCTCCTCAGTAAATTTTAAATTGTATACTTATGCAATATGTGTGTATGTGTAGATAGTATATATATATATATATATATATATATATATATATATATATATATATATATATATATATATATATATATTTATATACAGAATATGTATGTGTATATATATACAGTATATATGTGTGTGTGTGTTTTAGGTATTTTTTTCTTAGTTTCCTATTTTAATTTTTCACGCCGTCAGTAACCTAGGTGTTGTGACGCCAGTTTTCGTAGGTATAATCAGTCAATCAGTCAGTCTTGGTAGGAGTGGAGTTCCTGTACAAGTGAAAATAGGAGTCTTACAGACATGTTTGAGAATGACCTTGATAGGTAGAAGTGAATGGTATTAAGGGATATTCGTGTTACCCCTGAGAAAGAGTAAATGGTTAGGAAAGGTTTGAAAGCTAATATATTTGTACAGAGTAAATGACAGAGCTAGTTGATGGATGTAAAGGAAAGAGGAGGAGGTGCATCAGATCATTTTTAATTGAGACAAAAATAAGCCTAAGTTCAAGTTGGAGGAGAATCACAGACGCACGTGTATATGTATATGTATATATATATATATATATATATATATATATATATATATATATATATATATATATATATATATACATACATACATACATACACACACATATATATTTGTATATATGTATGTATATATATATATATATACACACACATATGTGTGTTTGTGTATATATATATATATATATATATATATATATATATATATATATATATATATATATAATATATTTATATAATATATATATATTTATATATATACATATATATATATATATGTATATACATATATATATATATATATATATATATATATGTATATATGTATATATGACTGTATGTATGTTTGTGTGTATGTGTGAGAGAGAGACAGAGACAGAGAGAGAGAGATTAGGTAATTAGGTGAACTTTATATTCTACCCATACATAATCAACATCAGGTCGTTTCTATATACAGATTATTTTTCTTCACCATATATAATCAACATCAGCTTGTTCCTATATACAGATTATTTTTAGTCACCATATATACAGTATAATCAACATCAGCTCGTTCCTATATAGCCTACTGATTATTTTTCGTCACTGAACTTCTTTCATTCCTCAAGTCGTCACGTCTTCATAAAGGTAATAGTTAAGCCCTTAAAATATGGAAATTGTAAACACATTCGCGCTTCCAAAGAAAGAGGAGAAGAAAAAATGCAGAATGCTGTAAATCTTATTGCTGAATACTGCTCGCTCGTGAGTCGTTGGGGCGCATTCGACTGTCACTGACACCCATGAATCGTTGGGGCGCATTCGACTGTCACTAACACCCATCCAGAAATATATCAAGATACCGGTTAGGAATATGATGACACCATTTGCGCAGATTTTCCCATTCGGCGCTTCCTTCTGTCAGGCAACTCGATAGGTTCTGTTGTAGCTTAAGAATTGACAGTCTTTCTTAATTAGGCAGGTGTTCTTGTTAATATGAAAACATGTCTCCCGCAAAGAAACAAAGATAAGAGGAAAAATAGACAATAAACTAGTCGCCATTCTTGGAAATCTTTTTCATAATTATGAGGTGTGCACAAGTGTAACTGTTAATATGAATAGCTCTGAGAAAAAACAGGAAGGAGAAATAGGAAACGAGAAGAATAAACTAGTTTCCATTCTTGGGAGTCTTTCCCTACCATTTTGCAGATGTGCATCAGTAACTACAGTATACCATTTCTTTTACACCTAACACCCCTCTGTGATATAACATTATGTTTTTGCGTTTCCTCTCTCTTAAATCTCCCCCTTTTTTCTCTCTTACCATAATAATTCATTTTTATACTTCCTCGTACGTCGAGGCGCAATTTGTCATCTAGTGTTCCTCATATTCATTAATTTATTCCTTTCTTTGTAAAAACCGTTTCCTTTGTACTAGGATTAATTTTCACTAATGTATTCCTTTGCTCCTAACCACATGTTTTTCCCTCTCAGGTTCGGGCTCTATAATTCACTTTCTTGGCCTCTAAAGCCCCTTTCTCTTTTGTTATATTCCATTCTCGTTCTCCCCTTTCGTTGTGAACCTAGTTTCTTGTTGTTACGTTTCATTTTTGTGGTTAGTTTTCTTTTTCATAGTTCGACGCCATTTTATCTGTTACAGTTCTTTATTTTTATTTTCATGTCCTATTTTTTCCCATTCTACTCCGCTTTCATTCTTTCTTTAAGTTTTATTCCTGCCTTCCCTTACGATTTTTATAAACGTCTTATCATTTTACTGTTTCATTTCCCTCTTATCGCCCCTTCTTTCTTCTTATGCTGTACTCGATATTTACTGTTCCCTCACTTTCAAACATTTTTCACTATTACTCTGTTTTCAGTTTTTCTCTCTCTCCCATTTCATCTTCGTTTCTTTTCTTACTTTTAGCCTCCCTCTGTTCAACTGTACTTAATTTCGTTTCTTTATTTAGTTCTAGACAAATTATTCTCTCTTCTGTACTTACTGTTTCTCACTTCCTTACCCTCCTTTTAAACCTTTTTTTTTTTGTAAGGCTCCGTTTCATTTGTTTAATCTTTTTTTTATCTTATTGTACTTTATTATCCCTTTCATATAATATTTTCCATTTTCATTTTATACCTCTTCTAAATCTGTTTGCTTTTCTTCTGTTAAATATTTTGATTGTATATTTCCATTATTTATGGCACATTTTCTACTCTACTATACTTTAGTTTCATTTTATTTTTCCTATTCGTCCACGCCTACTTTCAGTCTTGTTGTGACATATATTCATTCTTCCTGTTCGCTTTAACCTCCTTTCACTGCTATTAACTTCAAGTTCCATCTAACCCCCTGCTATTTGACTAGTGTCACCATTACCGGTAACCTGCGAATGAATTGGAGAAGTCGTATACATTTTGCCTCGATAGGCATTGAAACTGGCACACCTCTGCTCTAATATATATGTACATTTAGCTCTTCGTTGGTGAGCCGGTAGAGCTGCGGACCGTCACTCGATGAGCCGGAGTTCAATTCCCCGGCCGGCTGATGAAGAGTTAGAGGAATTTATTTCTGATGATAGAAATTAATTTCTCGCTATAATGTGGTTCGGATTCCACAATAAGCTGTAGGTCCCGTTGCTAAGTAACCAATTGGTTCTTAGCCACGTAAAATAAGTCTAATCCTTCGGGCCAGCCCTAGGAGAGCTGTTAATCAGCTCAGTGGTCTGGTAAAACTTAGGTATACTTAACTTATAACTAAATCACGAAAATATGGAACGTGATGAATATATAAATGAAGACAAAATCCACGAAGGGATGAGAAACAATGGAGTGCTACAAGGCCTTTCGACTTTTCGTCCTTTACTTAGTGTATATATATATATATATATATATATATATATATATATATATATATACATAATATATATATACATAATTTGCATAAATATATATATAGACAGAGAGAGAGAGTTTATATATATATATATATATATATATATATATATATGTGTGTGTGTGTGTGTGTAGTGTATATATATGTATGTATACTGTATGTATACATACATAGTGTGTGTGTGTGTTGTGTCCATGTGTGTATCAACAGTTCTTAGTTCCCCTAAACAGTAAGTGGCCCCTGAGAAAAGAAAGGTGACAATCTCCGTCCAATTCATTGTAAATTAAATTTGACTGTTACTGCAGTGGTAGTAAGTGTTACTACCCAGTCACTACTCCCTTTACAAATGGCAGTGGCTTGGGATTTCCCTGAACTGTATACAAAGCAATGGAGCGCCCAATACTGAGTTGTGAAATCTTGGGGGACGAAAGCCTATTTAAATGGCTGTTCAGCAATTTGCCTGAGGCTAATAGCCTCCACATATATACAAGCTGTCTCTTTGGACTATTTGTTGGGAGGAAATTCGTTGAAATGACAGTTTCAGCTCTTCACAGCAGCCCATTGGTAATCACATTCTCGGGGATCAGTGTGGTGGGAATGTCACTATATGGTGGGTGGCATGGGATTCAGAAACCCATACTCTATTTTTATGAAAAAACCCCAGAGGGAAGGAGATAAGGACGAAAATTAGAAAGCAGGAGGGACAGAAAAACGACAAGAAGACCAACTTTGATGACACAGATGTAACTTTCATAATCAAAATGACCTCTGGGTATGGGATTCAGAAGCCCATACCCTATATTATTATGCAAAAACCCCGAGGGCAGGGGAGATGGATGAAAACTGGAATGCATTAGGGATAGTAAAATGGCTAGAAGACTAACTTAACTGAGATAAATATAACTTAGTAATCAAAATAACCTCAGAACTTGCTTCGTTTATTTCTCTGTTGGGATTTGAAACCTGGCAACGGTTGAAAGAACGTTTGTTATATCTTTGGATTCCAGGCTTAAATCAGGAAGTTCAGAGGTCATTTGGGATACTGAGCAGGATGTGTTATTCAAAAAAAAGGAATAAGTGTCCCTGCTAACTTAGAAGTGAATCTTATAACTGGTAATTACTTGAGTGTTGCAAGCACAATCAGAGTTGAAAAGAGCATCAGGCTAGCAACTTCATCCCAAAGTAGATTCTCAAAGAATTGGAAGATTGAAACCCTCTTGTACTATCTACTCTATGTATAAAAGTTGTAGTATAAAATTTATACAAATACATTTATATACATATATATGTATATATGTATATATATATATATATATATATATATATATATATATATATATATATATATATATATATATATATATATATATATGTATATATATCTGTGTGTGTGCGTGTGTATTCGTACGCATGCACAGAATAGCTGAGCCATAACCATTATGAAGCTTCGTACCTAAACTTCATGGCATCCTAAAATCATTTTTATGGCTGGAATTCCAACATTTCGGATCTTTATTGTACCTGAAGGAGGCATCGAACTTATTTTAAAAATTATAAATTTCTCCAGGAGCGTAAGATCTGCACATGACATCCCCAGTTCGGAATTAGTCCCCAAGAATCATATATCTCTCTCTCTCTCTCTCTCTCTCTCTCTCTCTCTCTCTCTCTCTCTCTCTCTCTCTCTCTCTCTCTCTCTCTCAATTTAGGAGAGTCAGTTAAGCAAGCAGGTATGTTGGAGATAATTAGTTGGGAACGGAATTAAATTTCCGTATTTTTGAAGATCTTATACTAGGATTTCAGCAATTATCGTGTCTTTTTGAATAAACGGATTTTATGTATTTGTGCGTATTCATAGACTTTAATGACGATACGAAAATATTATACACAGCTGCAATTTTGCAACAGTTATCTCAAAAAAAAAAATCCTCATATTTTTCATGTGATAAGATGTTCTTCTTAAGCTTAGTAGATTTAAATCAAATCCAGGTAGCTTTACTGCCAAACATATAATCTCAGTTGGAGAATCATGTTCGATTAAAAGAACTTAGGTACAAGAACTAACGTACCAAGTTTAGCTCGAGGATAAGGAAAGCAAATGCCAGAGGTTTGATGTATTGGTGAGAAGTAGAATTATGAAGCAGAATCCACATAGGATTTGACTTTAAACTTTGAGGCGAAAACAAACTAAGATTTGGCGTTAAGCAGTTGCCAAGTGGTATTTGCCCTTGAACTCCGAAGTATAACAGGCAGGTGATTATGTTTTAGTTTTCTGTAAAAGAAAACTATTGAGATGGCTTTGTCTGTCCGTCCGCACTTTTCCTGCCCGCCCTCAGATCTTAAAAACTACTGAGGTTAGATGGCTGCAAATTGGTATGTTGGTCATCCACCCTCCAATCATCAACTTATCAAATTGCAGCCCTCTAGCCTCAATAGTTTTTTTTTTTTATTTAAGGTTAAAGTTAGCCATGATCATGCGTCTGGCACCGCTATAGGTGCCAACAAAACAGGCCACCACCGGGCCGCGGCTGAAGGTTTCATGACCCGCGGCTGAGAGTGTCATTGGCCGTGGCAGAGTTTCATACAGCATTATACACTGTGCAGAAACTCGACTGTGCCGAAGAAACTTCGGCGCATTTTTTACTTGTTTAATATTAAGATTAGTAATACAAGTGCCTTTGAGTATTGACCTTTCCTAGATGACCAGATAATCTTAATAATATCTCCTTATGTTCATTTGTCTTAAGTGTTTGTAAATAAGATAGGAGTGGACGTTTAGCAGATGTGAGTGAGTTCTAGTAGGTGTTAGCATTTAGAGCAACAAATTTGAGGGAAAACGGTTTTGGTATCTGTCTGAATACTGGTCCAAATGATGATGAAAAAGAGGCGAGAATATCATTTATTCATTGATATTTTGACGCCTCAATGATTTTGAAAGTGAGGAAAACGAACATGAGCATTTCACGTGAAATAATATACCCGAAATAAACGTTTATTCGATGAATATTTCAATGGCCCAGATTGCAGTTTTTTTCAATCCTGTATTTTATTTTGTCTGTTACAGATCGTGTACGGTTTAAAATGCTCTGTTATTCACAAGTTTGCTTTTATTTTCAGTCTGCCTCTTTGTTCTAAAGGCCTATTCATCACCAGTATCGTAATCATCACTGTTTTAATTATCATCATCATCCGTATTTCTCTTTGCTGAAAAAAAATATTGCTGGATGCTGGTGTTTTGCGAAAAGAACTGTTTTGGAAGGATAGGGTTTTTAAATGAGTTTATTAATCTTTTATGTTTTGGAAGGCAAATATGACTTGAAATTGCTGGAGGTAGGTTTCGTGTCGATGATTAAGTGCATTTTGTGACAGCCTTGATATATTTTGGTGAAGAAATAGTATTCCAATGACCATCCATAATGTTAGAAGGAAACCCTTTATATTTTCTCAACCGATTTTATTACTATTACGAGCTTGATGGTGCGCGCTACGCTGCGCTGGAAACCAGCGCTGCCCCCCATGTCTTCCCTACCTACCCCGCTCCCACCCGGGGCGGACAAACAGGTTTGCAGGAGGAGGGTGGATGTGTCATGTCTCCCGTACCCTCCCGATCCCCTACTTATCCCGCCTCCGCCAAGGCCGGACAAACAAGATCCACTTGGATTTTTTATTATTATTATTATTATTATTATTATTATTATTATTATTATTATTATTATTATTATTATAAGCCAGGCAACAACCATAATTGGAGAGGCAAAATATTACACAACGAAAGGCCCCAATGGGAAGGTATCGTAGTGCATGAAACGAAATTAAGAAATAAAAGAAAAGAAATATCAAAGAAAAAGAAATAAGAGGACGATAGTGGAAATAATATGAAGATTAATGATAAGAAATTTAACAGAAGTTTATTTTTCTTAACGATGGATGACGCAAAATTATGCAAAACTTGACATGTCTGATTCCTGTGTTATTTTTGTTTTGGGTACAAAGATAACAGATACCTTAAAACCATTGTATTGATGTCGGAAATAAGTGAATGTATCACAGAAGAAGTATAAAGATTTATTGTGAATATGATAATAATCATCAAGGTCAAATTAGTGTATTATTAAAGATAATTGAAACTTTATTGTACATTCAGTTTGAAAAGGACTTCGTTTAATATGTAATAAAGAGTGAAAAAAGTTAACTGTAAATTCAAGAGCAGAAAAAAGCGAAAGACTTAAAAGAGAAAAAAAAACGCAGAAATAGAGAACAATACGATGAATAAGACTGGCAGAAATTCCTGGAGACTGAGAACAGAAGCATAATAAGTTTAAATGAAAAATATGTACAAATGAAAAAAAAAGGAAATATGTACAATAACAACCAAGCATAAAATTATCCAAAATCGTATATCGTATATAGAAATCTTTCAGAAATAAAATAAACTACATAAAAAAAAGATGGAGTGCAACATTTTCATCATATTGGTACGTTAGGTTTCTAACTTACTTTAGAGTATGAACGGGGTGTTAATGTGGATATGGAAAAAAGGAAAATTATACCCCCCACACTTCCACCACAGAAAGCAGTGACTGACAGAATGCGAATTGGTGTTAGTGACTGAGATTACGTGGAAGTTGATGCGCTCAGATTCTCTTCCGGTTATATTTCCAAAATCCTCTCTATATCTCTCTCTCTCTCTCTCTCTCTCTCTCTCTCTCTCTCTCTCTGTGCTTGTGGCTTTTGCTTCCCTTCTTTACTCTCTCTCTCTCTCTCTCTCTCTCTCTCTCTCTCTCTCTCTCTCTCTCTCTCTCCTTATGCTCTTAGCGTTTGCTTCTCCTTGCGCTTGTGGCGTTTACATCCCCCCTCCTTCTCCTCTCTCTCTCTCTCTCTCTCTCTCTCTCTCTCTCTCTCTCTCTCTCTCTCTCTCTGTATCGTGCACGAAACTGTGATTGTGGATGCCTCGCTAACAACTTCCCATGGAGGTGTGAATTGTCACTTCATGGAACATCGGATGGTCGTTCGAATCTAAATGGTTATTTAATGATTTTAAGACATCATACCCCAGATCCATTAGTTCTTCCAAAGTGCAAGTGCTAGACCTCTAGTGGGATGGCGGTTCTAGATGCAATATGCAATTGCTAGCAGTGCTTTATTGCTATTTTCTTTTTTTTTGACAAGTTTTGTAAACATAATAATTTATCCCCCTTGTTTTAAATTGTATTTTAATATGTAATGAAATTTTTTTTTTATATATTTCCCATATACTGTAAATGCACTTTTAAAAGATAAGAAGGCAAATAATGAATATCTGATTTTTCAATTACTAACTCTCTGTGTCATGAGTTTTACCTTTCTAGTTGTATTCCTCGCTTTGCTGATAGGAAATTTGTAGCTGATAGGAAATTGTAGCCATCTACAAAAGGTTACCCAAACGTTACAATGCATCAATTTGCACTCACTCACATGTATGCACAGAATTCTTATGAAATAGTTCATATGATCCTACTGGGTTGTTTTACTTACCTGTGAAACCTAGGCAAGCCTCTTTGACAAAATGCATCGTTAAAGTGAACTTCTGTAATCATACGGCAACATCACGGAGTTCTAAGGACGTTCAGCGGACAACTAAATACAAAAACTCTGTCAGAGCTGACCAGATTTCTTTACGCAGAATTTATAAGTAGAAATGTGTTTAAAGATTTAACCTGAGATTGTAAGATATTGAAGTTTATAGGTACGAAACCAGAAAAGAGATTAACGTGTGATCCCACTCGGTTAGAGGCATTGAAAATACAAAATGTCAAGGTCGCTTTGTTGGAGCGTTTAATGCCTTTCGTATTCAGAGGACACTTTAATAAATGACAGGTTATAGATGTGCATGTATATGTATATATATATGTATATATATATATATATATATATATATATATATATATATATATATATATATATATTTATATATATAGCCTATATATATATATATATATATATATATATATATATAAAATATATATATATATATATATATATATATATATATATATATATATATATATTATATATATACATATATGTATATATATACAGTATATATATACACGCCCTTCCCAAGTGCATATCCAAAATCGTTACCGCCCCGTGTTAATTGTCGTCTGGAAAACTTGTTTTCCAAACAAATGTATCTAGGTAATCACTCTACTGCGAGCGGAATTTACATAAAATATGATAATTCAAAGGGAATTGTTTTGATGAATGTGTAAGAGGATGTATTTTGTTTATATAATTCGCATAATCTATGAGGCAGCAGCTGGAATATTACGAGTATATTTATTGTGTTAAACACGAATATCATTGGCGTTTCCGGAGAGAGGCTTCTGGTTTTGCGTATTCAAGTTCGCATGCTGTCGTAGAATTGTTTTGAATTTGCCCTGTATTGTGGGGCTTCCAGGTATGAAAATAATAGGTGATGATCATCGTCAGAACGCGTTGAAGATAATAAAAAGAGATGTGCCGGAAACAGTTGCATATTGGCATATTAGTAAGAGGTTGTTATATGGAAAAACGTATCGAATAAATTGAGGCTGTGAAACGTGGCATTATAATGTAACATTGAAGCCTCGCTTGGACACACTGAGGTCAGTTTCCATGCCGCTGTTGCGGAGACTGTACCAAATCTTAATTCATATATTATTTTTTTTTTTAAGAAAAACGCACATACACACAAACATACTGTATACACAGACTTAATGAATCATACGGCCATTACTTTCCATCCTTTGTGCCAACGTGTAGCAAACACTTTCCCGGTCTCCCTCGCTTAATTCTTTATAAGTTCAGAACTTCTTAAGTGTTTTCTAAAAAAAATAAATAAAAAAGCAAGTACTAATTCAAATATGCATTGAAGATTTTCACATACGTTCCAGTTCAGAGATTTTCAGATAATTTTGAAATTTGAAGCGTTATTTGTTGTAGATTTCGAATGGCTGTCATAAGCAGCTAAAACTTTATTTTTGTTGAACGTTGGAGAGACAGTCAGAGGGTTTGTTACCTGAGGAAATACGAAACTTTTCCAGTATATTTTTCATTAGAAAATTTCCAGAGATAATTGTGACAAAGTATCACGAGTTCACTGTTTCTCGTAATGATAATGTGTTTTATACAGTAATAAAACTACAAAAGGAAGTTTTACTCATTACTTGACAAGGTGTGAATTTGAGCTCAAAACACTCAACCTTTGGCGACAGTAACCTAATCACGCTACACAGAGAATCTTTTGATTACGCTGGAAAAAAAATATGACCAGTGTAATCAATATCAGAATTTGAATTAAAGAAGGGATTTTGGTTTCATTCATCATTTTGTTTACTCCGGATCAATATTGATTAACATGACCATCTTTCTTTTATGACCACTGATTGACTGGTTAAGATAAATGCATAGTTATGTAAGACGAGATTAAATGTGTTGTTCACATTGCTTCGGGATTGGTTACCTGGAATTTGGGTGTTTGTTTTAGATATTTCTTGTGTAGGTGCTCTTTAGACCCTGCATTGAATTTTACAGTTTTCGTTTATTATTCATGAGGGTCACACGTGTTACAACTGCAGCCTTGAAATATAGGTAATTTTAAGCTACATTGCTTGAATTTTACTGTTATTTTTATTGTTATTTTCTTTCAATACGTAATGTAACTCAAGACTCGGGTTGTTAGGTTGAAACAGTTGTATCTTGAGAAAATATGTATGTTTATATTGTAGTTGATGGTAGTGTTGTCCTCGTGTTTTATAGTTTTTGCTTTTTTTTCCTTTCGTTTTATCTTAGACTTACTATCTAGGCACTAGGTGACCATGCTAGACTTACTATCTAGGCACTAGGTGACTTTAGCATGGAATGTTTCTAATGACCTTGACATTGGAACTCACGATATTTGAGGCTGGGGAAACACTATTGCATGAATTTATTTATATCCCCTTACAAAGAGGGAGAGGAATACAGCAGAGCTTCGGTCTTTCTCTCTCCATGCCTCTCTGATTGTTACGCTTGTTTACTTAATAACTCGGAGTATAATTGATTATATTGTGATATTTAGCATGTTGTTATTTTGATCTTGGAAGAGTTGTAAAATGTTCCAAGTTTGACGGTTATTTTCTTGTTTATATATTTTTTGGAAAATGTCAGTTTTTTTTCCCAAACAGTTTTGATAGTTGTCAGTTGAATACACAACGGTTAAGTGATTTCAGTTTGGTTAAGTGATTTCAGTTTTATTTTGTCAATATCTTGCGTTTAACATGATCATGGGTGAATATTTAGGTGATCCTTGTTTTACCACAATTTTTCCCTCATATTGATAACTCACAACAGTTGTTCTAGCATTTGAAAATTTTGTGGCCGGCAGCGTATGTGCGGCATCATATTTTTATTAAAGACTGCTAACATTAATACCTTAGTATTTGAATGCACTGGTTTGATCTGCAAAAGTGAGATGTCAAGATCACAAAATAGCCTAAATTTTATATGTAATATATACTCATTAATTCACTACTGACTCTTAGAGGAGGCATGGTCATTACGAAAAGCTCTTCAATATTACTCTTAAAAAAATCTTTGTAAATTCCAAATCAATATTATCAAAATGGATTTAGGCCACATATTCCGAACGAAAATTGAAAATGCTTATGCTTTCATCACGGGAAAATCCAGGATTCTGTAAAAATACAAATAATTCAGTTGGTGTTTTTCGATTCAGACAAAAATATTATCGGACTTTTGATATATTTATTTTCGTTCAATGCATCATCACCGTCCATCTGCTTTTGAATTAATGTTTTCCCACAGGATGTAAAAGAGAATTAATTTTCCCCTTCCCCCGTTGTGGAATTTTACAATAATACGCGATGCATCGAATTTCTTGAAATTTTATATGTGAATTCACGAGTCTATATCTTCATTCCTTAAAATGTCTGTTTTTGTACTTGACTTACATAGTGTTGTGCATTAAGGTATTTTTTCAGTGCTTCGGATATTTTCTGATATTCTTGAATTATACTTGAAAAGTCTTCTTGATTAGTTTTGAATTATTCATGTTTGCTCTTAAAGACTTGTATGTTAGTTTTCTATTATATCTGCGGCGTTATTGCCACTGACATTGTTAATTTTATTCAAATTTTTAATCCGTATTAGGCTTTGTCCAGAAGTATTTTAACATTTACGAAGATATAACCTGAAAACTGACTACATGATAAAACCCAGCATGTTGAACGAAAGTTCGAAAAAGTCATCTAAGTTCCTACAGTGCTAACACCTATAGGCTAGTCTACCATCATAAACAACTAGATGAAAGCATTGCGCGTAATGCACAATAATTTTAAATATGATGAATACGATGATGGTGAATAAAAACCAGTTTTGATGAAAAAAAAAACAGCCGAAACCTGGGTGGAATTTTTTAAGACTAAATATCCGCAAAGTGGAAAAATGAATGTAGTTATCATGAAGTCTCCCTTTGTTTAATATCCATGTGAATTATTCAGTTTGCTCTTGAATATATTAATTTGACATTGAACTCTATGTAATCGATTTTAGATTATACGTTTCCCTATTGTTGCTTGTTGGTCTGAAATCGTCTCGTGCTTTGCCAGAAATCATAATCGTTTGCCCTTCAAATCTTCCTGTCTCGTTTCGTAGTTCAGGTTTGTCTTTTGTTTTTGTTTTTTTTTTTGTGTTGGGGGGGGGGGGGCTGGAGCCTTACTTTTTGCCATTTGATTTTTCGTTCTGTTTTTTTTTTAAATTCATCTGTATGCCCCAATTTTATACGTTTTTGTTGTACCTTGATTCCTTTCGTGAAGTGAATAATTTTAATTCATATCCTTCCATTTTGTTTTGTAATTAATTTTAATTTTTGTCCTTCAGTGTATGATAATCATTTCTGAATTTTTGTATTCAGTTCTTGTGGCATAGATTTGAGCTTCTGTGTGAGTAGCCTTTAATTATTTGAATGACACATTCAAATATTATATATTTGAATGTGTCATTCAAATATACAATATTAAACATCTATCGCTTCCAGATGTCTCTCTTTAACCAGTGGAATTACTGCAGGGCTACTTTCCTTCAAATAATGTTTCGCTTTTATTTAATCCCTTTTGATGTTCGATGCTTTTGGAGTTCGAAGTAAAGTGTGTATTGACTGTATGGAATTGTGACCTTCGTTTTTCCAATCGTTTTCCATGATTAAGCAATTTTGTAACTAATTTTGGTACAGGCACATTAATGCACTCAATACATTGCGTATTATTGTTTACAGAGGATTGAAAATGGTTTCCGTAATTAAGAAATTGTATATGTAAATTTGGGCACAAGCACATTAATGCACTCAATACATTGAGTATTATTGTTTCTGAGTTGTTGCCACTGGGAAAATTCATTTAGCTTGATTGTTTGTAGAACTTGAAAAAAAAAATCCATTCACAGGACTTATTCACTTCATTTACTGTCGTAGCACACAAAAAATTTCCTTCCACTCATGAAGTTGTTTCTTGACGATGAAGGCTGAGCTATTGTGAATTCTGAATGCACCTCTCCGCGATTAAGGAGACCTTTTTAGAATTCCCAAATATGAGTACGTATTTGGGATACTTTCAGAGCTTTGATTTTCCAGCTAAATATAGAGAAAACCCTTATTTGTATTTTCTCATGTTTCGTTTGTATATTTATATATAGACATTTTTTCGTATGTGGAAAGTCTATAGAGGCAGTATTTGATATGATTTATATTCAAGGCCCTATAGAAAAGTTTTCGCAACACGCTCGTAGTGACTAGATTTCTTATAGTACTTTGGTCAAAGAATTTATGTATATGTATATTTATATATATATATATATATATATATATATATATATATATATATATATATATATATATATATATATATATATATATATATAGGTATATATATATATATATATATATATATATATATATATATATATATATATATATATATATATATATATATATATATATATATATATGTACATATACTTATATACATTTTCTTTTTGTCCTTCACCTTCCTGACCTTTGTTCATTCTCTTCCTCAATTATTCTTAATGGAAAAACTGGCATTAGGTTCAAGGCATCTCTTCTGCTCTGAATATTTCATGAAGCGCTTTTCGAGGAAAGAGAGAAATTAGATCCACAGATAAGGCTATTCTTAGTATTGTATTATAAGGTTATCAGTACGAAAAACATGCCTCGCGTAGAGAATTATTCATAGATTAGATATGACCCAGAAAATAATGGAAGCATCTTTGTTGCGAAATATTACTTCACCATTGCTGAAAGGTTAAGTATTGTTAGGTATCACTCTCTCTCTCTCAACATATATGTATATATATATATATATATATATATATATATATATATATATATATATATATATATATATATATATATATATATATATATATATATATATATATATTGTATACTATGTATATAATATATATATATATATAATGTATGTATGTATGCCTAATATATGCATTTGTCCGTCGGCACTTTATCTCTTGATAACTAATATATATTAAATTCTCTAACCCTCATTTCTCTCTCTCTCTCTCTCTCTCTCTCTCTCTCTCTCTCTCTCTCTCTCTCTCTCTCTCTCTCCCCACAGGGGTATGGAAAACACAGGACCCACAGATGTTTTCACACAGCTTTCACGGAGCCCTTTTTCCCCCCAGTGTTGCCAAAATACGGTTTCTGTTGAACACAGATGTGAATTGATACGAAATTAATTGGACTTTTGTTTTGGTCACTCATTGGGCTTCCCTGTGAAATGCAGCAATGGTCGTTTTGTTTTTCATACCTTTTTATTAGCGTCGTTTCGTTCTGTTTGTTGAAAAGTCGCTCTTTGAAAACAGGCCTCTTGCACTTGCAGTGTTTTGGTAAGGGCGTTTTTCTTATTTATCATTTATATGTACACTTGACAGTAGTCCAATTTTAACTCTTTCTTTTTTATGTACTGTTTTTACTACTATATATATCGAAAACACATTTCCATTATCTCAGCAAGAACGTTCTGATTTCATTCCTGTATTTGTATTTGTTGTTTAGAGTTATTTTATATAAAATTCTGTATGGATTTAAATTAAAATTTTACTAGAAAGATTCGCCACGGGACCAAGATAAATCTGTTTCATTCTAGTGATGATCCGCATCGGGAAATAAGCCCATAACCAAATTGTGCGGGTTAAACCCTTGGTATATTTATAGGTATATTTTCATGAAATATTATGGAAATAGTGGTAACGAAACATGGACCAATGTGGAGAATTTTGATGACAGTTCGTATGTATGAAAACTAAAAGATGATGATATTTAGACGGTTACTGAATATGATCTTGGAAGCGTTGTAAAATGTTCCAAGCTTGACAGTTATTTTCTTGTT
>NC_089767.1:27047008-27084508 GCF_040412425.1 Macrobrachium rosenbergii | reverse complement strand
TTTCAAAAGAAAGGGCTTTGCTCGAATGTTTTGGTTTGTTGTACTTGGCTTAATTTTCTGAACGTCTTTTGGAGAACTTTGCCTCATATGTGGGCGTCTGGTTTTTTTATACTTGAAGGTTTTTCATAGGGTTTATTAATTGACGATGGTTTTTCACAGTTATTTTCCTCAATTTTCCTGAATTTTCCTGCCTTTTGAAGATTTTTTTCTTCAGTGACTGACTTATATAAAGTTTTCCCTTTATGCCTTATTTTACGACAGCTTTTTTTACAAAGTTTGCAAGACCTCATATTAGGATTTTCTTCGTTTATGATGTGCTTTTCATTATTATTTTAGATTTCTTGGCTAACTGTATTTTTTGGGTCTTTGAAGGAATAGCCTAGAAGCTTTCAAGACAATACCATGAATGCTCTTCTCCGAAAGAATTTCTGTTAGAATTTTCTTTCTCTGAAACAATTGCTTTAGATGTAACATATAGATAGCTGTGTGTGTGTGTGTGTGTGTGTGTGTAAAAGGATGTCCTCCAGCATGAAAACGAAAGATAAAAAGCAGAGAAAGAAAAGAAACATAGGTCTTAATTTGTCTTAATGTGTAATTGTATGTATGTATGTGTGTGCGTGTTTGTGTATGTGCGTGTGTAAGGCTGTCCTCCAGCATGGAAACGAAAAATAAAAAGCAGAGAAAGAAAAGAAATATAGGTCTTAATTTGTCTTAATGTATAATTGTATGTGTGTGTGTGGAGTCCTTTTGTGTATGCGTGAGAGAGAGAGAGAGAGAGAGAGAGAGAGAGAGAGAGAGAGAGAGAGAGAGAGAGAGAGAGAGAGAGAGAGACTTATCACCAATAGAAAATAAAAATGGTTTTCCTTATGATGGTCGACTAACAACCAACTGAACTCCTGCTGACAGTGCTTTTCGTATCTTCCACTATATTGCCCATAAATTTCAGATTTTATCCTTTTGTAGTAGGGTCTGCTTTCTGAAGACGTAATGCCCTGACCTTTATTTTGACATAAGATTATGTTTTGCCGTCTATCTCATACGGTTAGTTATGCCTGAGGTCCATCAAACGTTCTGGATGTTTTTCATGTGTTTTAGGGGATTATTTTCTGAGATTTGTTCTCTCTCTCTCTCTCTCTCTCTCTCTCTCTCTCTCTCTCTCTCTCTCTCTCTCTCTCTCTCTCTCTCTCTCTCTCTCTCAATTTGAGGCCGAGGAATCAGGTTCACAATCACAGAGACCTTTTTCGAAACATAATGATATAAATGACTAACAATGTATTTGTTAATAGTTGTGAAATTGTACCCTCTTGTATTTTGAAAACTCAGTTTTATGTCATTTAGACATATGATCGTTTTCTATCAATTTAAAGTAAATATAACTGTGTTGTTTTCAATGCTGCTTTAAAGGTTTTATACAATCTCGAATATCATCTTTTTTCCGAGTTAAAATGTCACACTATTACGATAGAAGCAAATCTTTCTATACGTCATTTAAAATCAGTTCGTCTGACCTGACATTTTGGTCGTACAATTCATTGTGTTAACACCTACCCTTACGTCGAGATCAAACGTCGTGTAGCGAGTCTTTTCAAGACAATTAAAAATAGACTCATGTTTTACCCGAGAATCACAACAATAATAATGTTGCTCGTGTTTATGACAGAATTCGTATTGACGGAAGGTCTTATTTACGTAGTGATTTGACAGCCAATGGCGAAGCACGATTGCTTTTGAAAGAATATAGAACAGAGGAACATTTTTCCCAGTGTAGCCAAAACGGTCGTCATGACATTTTTTTCAAATATGACCAAATGTCATAAAAAAGATTTGGTCGATGGGTTTCCAGTGTTTGTGATGGCCAGTGCCGTGATCATTTGGCTGAATTATTATTTTCAGTTGCGGAAACATGTACGGTATTTTTGTCGTTTTACTCGCAGAATTGCTGTCGTTTTAATTTAAGGAGCGATTTTGAATGAGGTATGAACTTTGGGTATTATGATTATTTTGGTGTTAGCATCAGTCATATTTTTTTTCAGTTGATTGTTTTCTAATTCTTTTTTTATTTAAATATAAATTATGGTTTTTTTTGTCGATGTAATTCCCTCGCTCTGCTGATACCCTCTATCCCTCTGTTTCTAGTTTGCATTTTAGAGTCTCTCTCTCTCTCTCTCTCTCTCTCTCTCTCTCTCTCTCTCTCTCTCTCTCTCTCTCTCTCTCTCTCTCTCTCTCTCTCTCTCTCTTATATACTCGTGTGATTGTTTCCACTTCTTATTTTTAAAACTCAGTTGAAAGTCGTTTAGAAGTTTGAGCATAGTCTATCAGTTTAAAATAAATACAAACGTGATATTTTAATGCTGCTTTAAAGTTTTTGTACGATCTCGAAAGTCGTCTTTTTATCAGAGCTTGAATGTCACTCTATTACGATGGAGGCAAATCTTTTATACGTCGCTTAAAATCGTCTGACCTGACATTTTCGTGCTGCAATTCATTGTGTTAACACCTACGTCTACCTCGAAATCAAACGTCGTGCATGAGTCTTTCCAAAACAATTAAAAACAGACTCGTGTGAAGCACGATTGCCTTCGAAAGAATGTAGAGCAGAGGAACATTTTTCCCAGTGTAGCCAAAACGGTCGTCATGACATTTTTTTCTAATATGACGAAATGTCATAAAAAAGATTTGGTCGATGGGTTTCCAGTGTTTGTGATGGACACTACCGTGATCATTCGGCCCGAATTATTATTTTCAGTTGCGGAAATAAACACGATATTTTTGTGGCCGTTTTACTGGTAGAATTGCTGTTGTTTTAATTTAAGGAGCGATTTTGAATGAGATATTAACTTTAGCGTTGTGATTATTTTGGTGTTGTTATCGTTGAGATTAATATCAGTCATATTTTTTGTTAGATTATTTTCTGATTTATTTTTATCGAAACATAAATTATGGTATTTTTATCGATGTAATTTCCTCGCTCTGCTGATACTTTCTATCCCTCTGTTTATAGTTTGCCTTTTAGAATCTCTCTCTCTCTCTCTCTCTCTCTCTCTCTCTCTCTCTCTCTCTCTCTCTCTCTCTCTCTCTCTCTCTCTCTCTCTGGAGGATAGGCTTCACAATCAACGGGCACTTTTCGAAGCCTATTTAAATACATTATTAGTGATGCTAGTGTGCATGGTTGTGTTATCGTTTCACTAATTATTTTTAATTTCTAAAACTCAGTTGAAAGTCATTTAGAAGTTTGATCATATTCTGTCAATTTAGAATAAATACAAACGTGATATTTTAATATTGCTTTAAAGGTTTTGCGCGATCTCGAATGTCATCTTTTTATCCGAGCTTGAATGTCACTCTGTTACGACGGAAGCAGATCTTTTTATACGTCGTTTAAAATCAGTTCGTCTGACCTGACATTTTGGTTTCACAATTCATTGTGTTAACACCTACGTTCACCTCGAAATCAATTGCCGTTTAGCGAGTCTTTCCAAAACAATTAAAAATAGACTCGTGTTATACCCGAGAATCACAACAACAATAATGTTGGTCGTGTTTATGATGGAATTCGTATTGACGGAAGGTCTTATTCACATAGTGATTTGACAGCCAATGGCGAAGCACGATTGCTTTTCAAAGAATATGGAGCAGAGGAACATTTTTCCCAGTGTAGCCAAAACGGTCGTCATGACATTTTTTTCAGATATGACGAAATGTCATGAAAAAGATTTGGTCGATGGGTTTCCAGTGTTTGTGATGGCCAGTGCTGTGATCATTTGGCTGAATTATTATTTTCAGTTGCGGAAACATGTACGGTATTTTTGTGGCCGTTTTACTCGCAGAATTGCTGTTGTTTTAATTTAAGGAGCGATTTTGAATGAGATATTAACTTTAGCGTTGTGATTATTTTGGTGTTGTTATCGTTGAGATTAATATCAGTCATATTTTTTGTTAGATTATTTTCTGATTTATTTTTATCGAAACATAAGTTATGTTATTTTTATCGATGTAATTTCCTCGCTCTGCTGATACTTTCTATCCCTCTGTTTATAGTTTGCATTTTAGAATCTCTCTCTCTCTCTCTCTCTCTCTCTCTCTCTCTCTCTCTCTCTCTCTCTCTCTCTCTCTCTCTCTCTCTCTCTCTCTCGGCCGGAGGATAGGCTTCACAATCACCGGGGCACTTTTCGAAGCCTATGTAAATACATTATTAGTGACGCTATTGTGCATGGTTGTGTGATCGTTTCCACTAATTATTTTTAACTTCTAAAACTCAGTTGAAAGTCATTTAGAAGTTTGATCATATTCTGTCAATTTAAAATAAATACAAACGTGATATTTTAACACTGCTTTAAAGGTTTTGCAGGATCTTGAATGTCATCTTTTTATCCGAGCTTGAATGTCACTCTATTACGATGGAGGCAAATCTTTTTATACGTCGTTTAAAATCAGTTCGTCTGACCTGACATTTTGGTTTCACAATTCATTTGTTAACACCTACGTTCATCTCGAAATCAATTGCCTCGAGTCTTTCCAAAACAATTAAAAATAGACTCGTGTTATACCCGAGAATCACAACAACAATAATGTTGGTCGTGTTTATGATGGAATTCGTATTGACGGAAGGTCTTATTCACATAGTGATTTGAGAGCCAATGGCTAAGCACGAATGCTTTTGAAAGACTATATAGCAGAGGAACTTTTTTCCCAGTGTAGCCAAAACGGTCGTCATGACATTTTTTTCAGATATGACCAAATGTCATGAAAAAGATTTGGTCGATGGGTTTCCAGTGTTTGTGATGGCCAGTGCCGTGATCATTTGGCTGAATTATTATTTTCAGTTGCGGAAACATGTACGGTATTTTTGTGGCCGTTTTACTCGCAGAATTGCTGTCGTTTTAATTTAAGGAGCGATTTTGAATGAGGTATGAACTTTGGGTATTATGATTATTTTGGTGTTAGCATCAGTCATATTGTTTTCAGTTGATTGTTTTACAATTCTTTTTTTTATTTAAATGTAAAATATGGTATTTTTGTCGATGTAATTTCCTCGTTCTGCTGATACCCTATATCCCTCTGTTTCTAGTCTGCATTTTAGAATCTCTCTCTCTCTCTCTCTCTCTCTCTCTCTCTCTCTCTCTCTCTCTCTCTCTCTCTCTCTCTCTCTCTTATATATACTCGTGTGATTGTTTCCACTTCTTATTTTTGAAACTCGGTTGAAAGTCGTTTAGAAGTTTGAGCATAGTCTATCAGTTAAAAATAAATACAAACGTGATATTTTAATGCTGCCTTAAAGGTTTTGTACGATCTCGAAAGTGGTCTTTTTATCCGAGCTTGAATGTCACTCTATTACGATGAAAGCAAATCTTTTTATACGTCGCTTAAAATCGTCTGACCTGACATTTTCGTGCTGCAATTCATTGTGTTAACACCTACGTCTACCTCGAAATCAAACGTCGTGCAGCGAGTCTTTCCAAAACAATTAAAAACAGACTCGTGTCATACCCGAGAATCACAACAACAATAACGTTGGTCGTGTTTATAACAGAATTCGTATTGACGGAAGGTCTTATTTACATAGTGATTTGACAGCCAATGGTGAAGCACGATTGCTTTTGAAAGAATGTAGAGCAGAGGAACATTTTTCCCAGTGTAGCCAGAACGGTCGTCATGACATTTTTTTCAGATATGACGAAATGTCATGAAAAAGATTTGGTCGATGGGTTTCCAGTGTTTGTGATGGACACTGCCGTGATCATTTGGCTGAATTACTGTTTTCAGTTGCGGAAACATGTACGGTATTTTTGTGGCCGTTTTACTGGTAGAATTGCTGTTGTTTTAATTTAAGGAGCGATTTTGAATGAGATATAAACTTTGGGTATTATGATTATTTTGGTGTAGTTTTTGTTGATGTTAATATCTCTCATTTCATTTTTCAAGTTAGATTATCGTTGTTATTCTCTTTTGATTTAAATGTAAAATATGCTATTTTTGTGGTGTGGTCTTGGCTCTGCTGATACCCTCTATCCCTCTGTTTCTAGTCTGCATTTTAGAATCTCTCTCTCTCTCTCTCTCTCTCTCTCTCTCTCTATTATTATTATTATTATTAAGCCTTCATAATGATGCATTATTCTGTGTTGTCACTGTCACCAAATAAGAGTAACGTGACATTTTGTGTATGTATTTTGCTACACAGATCAGGTTACAACTCTCTCTCTCTCTCTCTCTCTCTCTCTCTCTCTCTCTCTCTCTCTCTCTCTCTCTCTCTCTCTCTCTCTCTCTCTCTCTCTTCTATGAAGCTTTCATAATGTTGCAAATGTATTTTGCATTTTAAAATCTCTCTCTCTCTCTCTCTCTCTCTCTCTCTCTCTCTCTCTCTCTCTCTTCTATGAAGCTTTCATAATGTTGCAAATGTATTTTGCATTTTAAAATCTCTCTCTCTCTCTCTCTCTCTCTCTCTCTCTCTCTCTCTCTCTATTATTATTATTATTATTATTATTATTATTATTATTATTATTATTATTATTATTATTATTAATCTTTCATAATGATGCATTACTCTGTGTTGTCACTGCCACAAAATAAGAGTAACGTGACATTTTGTGTACGTATTTTGCTTACACAGATCAGGTTACAACTCTCTCTCTCTCTCTCTCTCTCTCTCTCTCTCTCTCTCTCTCTCTCTCTCTCTCTCTCTCTCTCTCTCTCTTCTTATTATTATTATTATTATTATTATTATTATTATTATTATTATTATTGCTTTCATAATGATGCATTGCTCTGTGTTGTCACTGCCACGAAATAAGAGTAACGTAACATTTTGTGTACGTATTTTGCTACACAGAATTATCAGTTTACAACTCTAAAAGACTTATGGACTTATATATATTTGTATGTATGTATATAAGTAACCTGCATTGCGTGGGCTCGTAATATTGATCATCTGTTGATTCATATCGAACTCCTACGAATGCCATTAACATGCATTGAATACGATGTCGTATCGTTGCAAAATTCATACGAATGCCTTTTGGAATGAAGTATTAGGAACCTGGACCAGTTTCTTTCTCGTTTACGTTGCAAATCAATAGGTTTGTTCCTAACATTACTGATTTATTTATAATACATGCCAATACCGCTTTTTTAACAATATCTGATAGTTCAATCAATATTTGTCATAATTTTATACCTTTCCTTTACGTAACATAAGTTCTTCTTGAAATCAAGATTATTTTAATGCCCAGATTCCTGTAAAGGTCAGATTGTGGCTTACAATGATCAGCGCCCATTGCACAGAAGTTTTTAATCAGGTCTTGTGTTGTCTTGATTTATGGGGGCGGGGATGGGTAATGGGTGGGGTGGGGGTTGCTATTGCTTAAATCTTTACTTCCTTAGTCCACTGACATCAAATCTTCAAATTCTCTCTCTCTCTCTCTCTCTCTCTCTCTCTCTCTCTCTCTCTCTCTCTCTCTCTCTCTCTCTCTCTCTCTCTCTCTCTCTCGTGTAATCTATCCCTCTGTAATGCCTTGTAATGTTTCCGTTTCCTGAACCGCTAAAATTTTGTATGAGCGTCATTATTTTTCTCTCGGTTACTGTTCCATATTTCTTCCTTCTATAACATCTACGTTTTAAAGAGTAAATAAAGAAGAATGTAAAAGACACTTTCAGTGGTCTGGCGTTCCTTTCCAGAATAATGTTTATTTTCTTGAGAAGTTCTTTGCATTTGATATGGGTAAGAATTCTTGTAAAGCAGAAGACGCAATTCTATAACTTAAAATCATTTATGATTTTATTTTTGTTTTATCTTATGTAGTTAATATTTTTATCAGATTCATTTTATTTATCAGATCAAGATTTTGTAAAACATCAACTAAATATTTACGAAAAAAAAAACGAAATTGAAGAAACGGGTTATATAAGTACTTTTTTGGTAATTTACTTCCGTGACAGTGTAGAAGGTGTTTTATTACACCTTGTCTAAGTATTGAATTCTTAAGGCAGTTTGTAAAATATTATCAATGTTCTGGTTTTTTAATAATTCCATTTATCATGCAGAATATACCTTTAGAGTCTTTCCAGATAATGCTTCGGAACGAATTTATCACATCCCTGCAGTAGACAACAAATATATCCACCTCACTGTGACGCTACGTGAATTGTTATACATATTCTTAACCATTTCCCTCGATTGAAAACCTTCCAACATGTCTTTCGAATGAGGAGTTATAGGCCCCGCAGTGCCCCGGCGTCTTTGATATGTCTCATTCATATGCCTGATAATTATTGCAACGTTCAAGTGAAAGTTACGGTAACGGAGACCCGTCACATAAATGATAATAATTCCTCAGTTGGTCGCAAAGAAATTGGGAGCGGGTAATCACGGTTCAAGAAAAATGTTTGTCTATAATTCGTGTAAGGTTTTATTAGTATTAAGGAAATTTGGTTTGTGGTTTTTACTGATGCTGCATGCAGCCATTATCGCTGTCATAATTGTTGTGATTAACAAGCAAGGTTCAGGGTGTAAATAGGTATTTTGTTTCTGCCTGTCAGACTTCTGTCCGTCTGCATGTCAGATACCTTGTCAGACAATAATGTAAAACGGTTCTCGAGACTGCGTGAAAGATTCTCGCTCAAAAAAAGAAGACTTAAACAAAATATATAATTGATGCCATGAAGAGTACAGACCAATAAAAAAAAGAGCAGAAGATCTGTTCTCTTCCTTGTAGGGAAGAAAATTTGGCGAGAGGGTGTGGGTCCCTTATCTGATGCTCTGTTGGAAGAGGGGAAAGGCAACTCTTATTTAGGGGAAGAGGAAATGCATTTATTGTTGTGGTAATAGACCATAGGGGCCACATTTATATCACAGATTCTCTTGCATTCAAATTAACTGTTTAGAATGGACACGGTAAGGTTCGGGTTACTATGCAATCTCAGGCGCACGTTTAGAAAAATTAGCTTCTGGAGTTGTAACTTTCTTGAACGATTAGAAAATTCATTTTGCTTTAAAATTAGTCAAGGAATTTTTTCCGTAGAACTCGAGAATAATAGACAGGAGGTCTTTGATGGTCGTTTATTTTTGCAAAGAATTTAAGAAAGAATAAAACTTGTTTCGTTAATTTATAATAGATTTTTCATTCGTAGAGTTGAAATAGATGCTTGCGTGCTTAGGAGAAGGGTCGGAAGGGGCCGGTAACAGGATAATCGAGTGAAAACATGAAACGGGACTGTAAAGAATAGGGGAAATTGAAATCTGCTAGTATATTGATTCTTGAGCAGTGCGTGCTTTTGATGTTTTCAGCTACAATTAAAAATCATATAGATAAAACGTTACATGGCGTACAGAATCGCTAGTTACCACAAATTTATCTCTTATTTACCAGAACTTATTTTACCTCTGAGGAACGTGGTTTCAAAGAAAAAGTAAGACAGTCATCAGGACTACCTTATTCTTGTAATTACCAAAGCAAGTAAGAGCCTCATTACCAGTGTGTCAATGCCCTTCCCTCCTTACCGCATGCGAATACTCCGACCGACCCGTCAACATGGGATGCTCTGTACCTAGCTCTTTCAGTCATCCCAAATCTTATACCCGATTTCATCAATGCCTCCTCACTCATTCTCTCGGCGACATCATAGTACTACTCTATATCTTGTGTATTGTATGGCTAGAGGTTTGGCTTGTACAAAATGCAATCAAGCAGCTGTTGATTAAGCAAAAATAGAAACGTCACGGGGAGAGGATCTTGTGTCGACAGATAAAGAGGTTTCCTTCGAAAGTTTATATATCTTAGATGGTAAAGGTCACGGCTTCTTACCAGGCAGCCTACGATTGGTTGTCGTATTTGGTGTTAAAGATGCCGGGTTTGTCATATAGATTATATATATATATATATATATATATATATATATATATATATATATATATATATATATATATATATATATATGTATATATATGTGTGTGTGTGTGTGTGTGTGTGTGTGTGCGTGCGTGCGCTTGCTTGCTTGCATGTGTGTAATCAAAGAGAACGTGAGAGAGAAAAAAACAAGTTGCATATGGATGATAGGAAAGAAGCAGTTCTGAATGCTGTAAAACGGAAAGGGTCAGTGTAAGGCTGAGAAAGCTTGTTGAAGACCCTGCTTAGGATACAAAGATGGCGATTAAGAGGATGAGGGAACATAAAGGCACCAGAAATTGATCGGATTGCAAGTGAGATGTTGTAGTACGATGGTGAAAGTGTGGTAGAATGGCTGATCATTTTTGTAGTGTATTTCTGGATGATGGAAAAGTTCCAAAGAGCCGGTAAGAATTGCTGATGTGGAAAATCAGAGAAAGCTCTTTGCGCCAAAGATTTGGGATGAGAAAACGAAAGTCTGACATTCACAGGTGATAAAGCGTTGATTTGGGATAGTGAGGAAAAAGTAAAAAAACTAATTAGAGTATGAAAGTGTTTGCATGCATAGAAAATTTAAATTAAAAGTAAGCAAGAGTACGGGTAAGAGGGGTAAATGAAACCTGGAAGATGGATCAGTGATTGTTGATTTGGGATGAATGAAGACGGAAGCAGTTGATTAATACAGACATTTATAAATACATATCATGGATAATGGTAAGATGAGAGAAGTAATTAAGTTACGGAATAGGAAGGTACCAGGGTGTATGCAGATCAGAAAAAGAAATACGGTGTCTCTGGAAGTCAAATAGGGAATGTTTGAGAGACTGTTAAGCCAACTCTCCTTTATGAAAGTTAAGTATGGATATTGAATCCTTGTGAAAGAAAAACCTTGAAACTGTTAAGGTACAAGGATGGGTCTGAGTATATTGACTTGGTTTGGCCATCTGGAAAGCATATAGGATGTCAGTTCGGTGGAAAGAATATATATAATTCTAAAGTGTTGTAGGAAGGATTGACTGGAAAGAAAAGGTAATATCCAGGAAGAGTGAGTTGTGCAGTATGTTTAAGATAATGGCAATGTGGAGGTCTTCAGCTGAGTTGGTTGACCCATGACTCAGTAATTAAGGAGTAAATGTGACGGTAACTGTTTGTTAGGGGCAAAAAGCTTAAGTATGAAAAAATGTATATATATATATATATATATATATATATATATATATATATATATATATATATATATACAGTATATATATATATTATATATATAAAATTGTGTGTATATATATATATATATATATATATATATATATATATATATATATATATATATATATATACAGTATATATATATATTATATATATAAAATTGTGTGTGTATATATATATATATATATATATATATATATATATATATATATATATATATATATATATATATATACACATACATACATACATACATACATACATATATATACTAAAATCGTCGAACAAACCGCTTAACTAACATCAAAGTTTAGTTCTATTTTATTGTATCTTATGACAAGTTTTCCGTAAAAATTAATTTGTTGAAGCATAAGAGTTACGTATTACCAGAAAAATTATCACGAATAAGGAAAATAAGTTTTACGGATGACACTGTAAACACGGAGACTATCAAACCAAGAAATGAGAAATGTTATAGAGAGTTTCACGGTTAAAAGAACAGTGCAAAAAGAGAGAAGGATCTTTCCCCTTTCTTGCAGGGGAGGAAATTTGGCACTAGGGTCGTGGCCCGTATCTGATGCACTATTGGCGAGGGGAAACAGAACTGTCTTATTTAGGGGAATGGGAGCAGCATTTATTGCTATGGGAATAGACTTTAGGATACCCATATATAACTCTGACTTTTACTGTATAATAATTGGCTATTGAGAAAGAACAGCTCATGATTTAGTTTAAGAAAAATAGTTTTGAGAATAATTGATGCCTTTTTCATGAATGGGGATAAATGAACACCTTTATATAGTAAGTTATGATTGTTAAAGGTCATCAGATACTGTTAAAAACGTATAGAGAATAATTAAAAGACTAGCAGATGCTCGCTATCGCTTGCATTTGCTAGTTTTCATTATAAAATCCTACACAAGAAAAAATAGTATTCCAAAACATTTAAAATTGAACTGAAAAAGAAACAAGTAAAAAATGCACCGAAGTTTTTCGGCGCAGTCGAGTTTTCTGTACAGCTTATAATACTGTGTGGAACTCTTAGCCACGACCCATGAAACTCTAAGCCGCGGCCCATGAAACTTTCAGTCACGGCCCGGTGGTGGCATGTGTTGTTGAGACGCACGATCATGACTAACCTTCAATAAAATAATAACTACTAAGGCTAGACGGCTGCAATTTGGTATGTTTAATGATTGGAGGGTGGATGATCAACATACCAGTTTGCAGCCCTCTAGCCTCAGTAGTTTTTAAGATCTAAGGGCGGACAGAAAAAGTACACACGGACAGACAAATAGCCATCCCAATAGTTTCCTATTACAGAAAAATAAAATTGCCCCTCTTCTAAAGAGATTCCAGTCAGCAGGCTAATGATCTCAGGTTACACGAGAGATACAGGGAAAGGCTCGGCATTTAACAGCCACGGTTTGGTCGATCAAAGGCCGGAAAATGGAGGCACTTAATTAGCTGATGGTATAGCTGAAACCATGAGTCAACGAGGGTTTCCCAATGGCTTTGGGTTTTGGAGGAACGAGGCCAAACAAGTTCGATTTGCTGGGTCGGTTTTGTGGTGTTATTCCATTTATGGCGAGTTCAGCAGAATTCAGAATTTAATCATTATGGATGTATGTACTGAATGTGTGTGTGAGTATATATATATATATATATATATATATATATATATATATATATATATATATATATATATGAGAGAGAGAGAGAGAGAGAGAGAGAGAGAGAGAGAGAGAGAGAGAGAGAGAGAGAGAGAGAGAGATTTAACCATTTAGTTATTATGTATGTATGTATGTATGTATAACTGAATCACGAAAATATGGAACGTGATGAATATATAAATAACGACAAAAGTTAAGTTAAGTATACCTTAGTTTAACCAGACCACTGAGCTGATTGACAACTCTCCTAGCGCTGGCCCGAAGTATTAGAATTATTTTACGTGGCTAAGGAACCAATTGGTTACCTAGCAACGGGACCTACAGCTTATTGTGGAATCCGAACCACATTATAGCGAGAAATGAATTTCTATCACCAGAAATAAATTCCTCTAATTCCTCATTGGCCGGCCAGAGAATCGAACGGGGACCCAACAGAGTACTAGCCGAGAAAGCTACCGATCCATCCAATGAAGAACTAAACAAAGACAAAATCCACGAAGGAAAAAGAAACACAAGAGTGCTGCGAGGCTTTTCGACTGTCGTCCTTTACTTAGCAGATTCAAGTAAAGGACGACAGTCGAAAGGCCTCGCAGCACTCCAGAGTTTCTCTTTCTTTCATGGATTTTGTCGTTATTTATATATATGTATATATATACATATGTGTGTGTGTGTGTATCTCCTCCGATATTCGATTTTCCTGACAATAACTTTGAAGAAAATTAAGAAACTCTACCGTCCGTGACCAGATTCGAGCCCCCACACGATAAGCCAGAGTGAAGTTACGTTTAGCCACTGAGCGGGAATAGACCTCTATATAAAAGTTGAAGATAACATCTGTGACTGACGAACGTCACGCATTATTCATGTTGGTTTAAATGTTTTGCGGTGGCAAGTGATACTGAAAAGTGTGAGGAGATTGGAAAGCATATATATATATATATATATATATATATATATATATATATATATATATATATATATATATATATATATATATATATATATATATATATATATATATATATATATATATATATATATATATATATATATATATATATATATATATATATATATATATATATATATATATATATATTATATATATATATATATATATATATATATATATATATATATATATATATATATATATATATATATATATATATATATATATATATATATATATATATATATATAGTTAGTACATATACATACATTTATAATATTATATATATATATATATATATATATATATATAAACATTATATATATATATATATATATATATATATATATATATATATATATATATATATATATATATATATATATTATCTATATATATATATATATATATATATATATATATATATATATATATATATATATATGTTTGTATCCATACGTACTACGCAACTGACAGATTTGTATGTATGTGTGTGCGTCTGTGTGTTTGTAAAACAAGCTAGTAATGGAATTGTTTCAGGTAAACAGAGAAAGGAAATGAAATAAAACCCGACACTCAACCCTGGGAATTCGTCTGATAGACTCGAAAATGACGTTCTAAACTGAGGAACGGTACAAATTGGTCCTTGATTCCCTTTGTGCCCCTAAAAGGAATCTCCTTTGTCCTTTGTAGCAGCACCTCTCTCTCTCTCTCTCTCTCTCTCTCTCTCTCTCTCTCTCTCTCTCTCTCTCTCTCTCTCTCTCTCTCTCTCTCTCTCTCTTAGATGTAGATTCGCACTTCATGGAGTGACATGTGACCCATTTGCGTTGTATTCGACCTTCAGCTTCGAGAATTACCAAGAATTTTCTTTGGCCTTTATTGAATGATTGAAAGCAAATATTCAGTTTTTGATTTGTGGAATTGTTAGGTATTTTTCCTTAACATTTTACGTGCTTAAACTTGTACATATGTATTTATTGTATGTATGTGTTCCAGTATGAGAGCATGTGCCTATGTGCAGTTTTTAATTTCACTTTAATTCGTTCATAATCGTTCTGAATGATCTACTGGGTCCCAGTGCTTGGTCTCAGGTCTCGACCTTTTATTTTAATCTAATCCTTCGGGCCAGCCCTACGAGAGCTGAAAGTCAGCTCAGTGGTCTGGTTAAACTACTTTAATAATAATAATAATAATAATAATAATAATAATAATAATAATAATAATAATAATAATAATAATACATCCAACAAAAAGCTGTTGTTTCTCTGAAGAGTATTTCTTCCACTGTAAAATCGTGGTCTTTCAGTTCATACTTAAGGGAGTTTATAAGAAATACATACAAAGTCCCTTGTAACTATCTCCCACTGTGGCTTGGGTTCTAATCATATTTACTGCAAGTTGCGTCTGTCCTGAATAGTAAATTGTATATTTTTCCAGTGGTTTGAAACCTTTCTATAGACAGTTTTCGTTCCTTAATCTATGTCATTAGTGTGACCAAACTGTTCCCTTTGCATCCGTATTACTGTTCCGTTGCAATAGAAGACGAATCAGTTATTCAGTAGTCAAAAAGGAATGAAGAAGTTGATAGCAAAAAAGTTATATACATGCAACAGTAATTGAGGCTAACCGTCAACACAAGCTTACTCTTCAGTGGAAGAACAATTAAACAAATAAAAATGAAATCTTTAAAGATATTCTAGTCTCTAAAAGATATTAATAGTTGTAAATATAGGGGCACCATTGGTAACAAATGGCGCTCGAAAAATGAATTTAATAGTATTGTTTCTAATTGTTTCTAACATCATTGAGAAACAACACAGAAAAATCCACGGGCATCATACCGTGGATAAAACAATTATTCTTTTCAAATCCCAGATCTCGCCGTGTGTTTTGGAAGGACGTCACGGCATAATTTTGCGGAATTAATTTTGACTGCGGAATAAATGATCAAGGGCTGCATTTTTCATCCGCGGAAAAATGCTCGGCGTGTGGTGTAGTGGATATTGGAGGACGGAACATTAGTTTGTAAATAGGCGAGGATTAACATTTGCCATTTTGCTAAAATGAGTCTGGATCTGTTGAAGGGCACCCCTCTCTCTCTCTCTCTCTCTCTCTCTCTCTCTCTCTCTCTCTCTCTCTCTCTCTCTCTCTCTGTATATATATATATATATATATATATATATATATATATATATATATATATATATATATATATATATATATATATATATATATATATATATATATATATATATTATATGGTATATAGTGTGCGTAATGGCTGCATGCGTCACCAGGGCACTGAAAAGTTTCTCTCTCTCTCTCTCTCTCTCTCTCTCTCTCTCTCTCTCTCTCTCTCTCTCTCTCTCTCTCTCTCTCTCTCTCGCTAATTAACAGATTCTAAATCCCACTTCAGTTCTATTTTTCCTCTCAGTCGTAAATGAATCGAGCTTTTAGGTTTTATTGAAAAAGAAATTTCTCAGTTTGTTTGTTAGTTTTGTAATCCTTAATCTCAGCAGCGGTGTGTTAAAAGCTGCCTTCTTATAGTGTACTAGCTGACCAACCCCGCGCAGCCCGGGAAATCTCTGAATGGCAACCGATAAACTCTCTCTCTCTCTCTCTCTCTCTCTCTCTCTCTCTCTCTCTCTCTCTTCTCATTCCTGTTAAGATTTACAGATTCAGATTTTATATATAGATTATATATATATATATATATATATATATATATATATATATATATATATATATATATATATATATATATATTATATATATATATATATATATAAACATGTTGTTACACTTTAGTTTTATGAGTTATTTTGACATTTAGGTCTTTGGGCTGATATTTTCGTTTTCTTTCTTAAAAAACCATTGAAATTACGTATACTGCAGTGTTTTTGTGTCTGGATTCAGATTTTTCATTATAATTCACGTTTATAAATTTATGAATTTGCGCATAAAAGTGCCTATAAATAAGTATTCACGCTTGCCATTATTTAAGGATTTTGGAGAAAAAAAAATGAAGAGTATAGGTCAGAGTATGTGTAGTTAGGGAATTAAACGATTGAAGAAACCGGTTATAAGATAAATTTACTCTTTCTAAAGGGTACGACAAAAATTATAACTTGGAGGCCTTCCAATCTGGGTACATACTGATTCTTAATAAGATCGCCACACACAGAATTACGTTTAAGTATATCTAAAGTAAAAGCGGGATTTGGTACAACTATATAACGAAAACGCTAGCCTAAAAGCTCCGGATATAAGATTGCCTGAGAATGGTACTGTGTAGTTCCTCTTGAGGGTCAGATGTTCTCCCCCAAGGAGTTTGAAATACATTGGATTCTTCCTCGTCGCTTGAATTGGTTTCTAAAGATGGCGGCGCTATTTATACATTTTTGTATAGATATATACGTTCACTAAAGATAAATGGTAACACAGCGAAGAGCGTTGGACAAGTATGTGTGAGATGTATTTCAATACGATGACATAAACACGGTTATATTCATTATAGGTATATGTGTTTATATTTGTTGTGTCCGTGGTGTTAGAATTCAAGGAAAGACCAGAAAAGACGACGCAAACAGTAGGCAGGCTGAGTACGATCTAAACTATTTAGCTGATTTAAGAAGAAAGCTTTATGAACAGTATGGAAGGTGGCAGGATAGAATACGCTATGATAATAAACAAGTAAAAAATGCGCCGAAGTTTCTTCAACGCAATCGAGTTTTCTGTACAGCGTATAATCAAGACCACCGACAATAGTTCTATCTTTCGCTGGTCTCGGTATAATGCTGTTTGAGCCGCGGCCTGTGAATCATTAACCACGGCCTGGTGGTGGCCTGTCTTATATCGTTGCCAAACGCACGATTATGGCTAAATTTAACCTTAAATAAAATAAAAAATAAAAACCACTGAGGCTATAGGGTTGCAATGTGGTGTGTTTGATGATTGGGGGACGGATGATCACCATACCAATTTGCAGCCCTTTAGTCTCAGTAGTTTTTAAGATCTGAGGGCGGACAGAAAAAGGTGCGGACGGACAGACAGAGCCGGCGCAATGGTTTTCTTTTACAGAAAAGTAAAAGGGATACTGCGAAAATTCCGTATGTGGAAGAGATAGTGAAGAATGTAAGATAAAGATGGTCTGGACATATCCTTCGCACAACCCAGGGGAGAAGAGTGCATGATAGTTTCCAGCCGGGCTTCTGTGGCCACTAGAAAAAGCTCTTGGTTGAGAAATATGAAAATGCAGGCACGAGATGAGTGGAGATTTATGGAATACAGGAAAGACGTGGATTGTAAAACAGGAAAGAGAGTTGAAGGCGATGATTGGTAAAATTTCCCAAATATATATATATATATATATATATATATATATATATATATATATATATATATATAAATATATATATATATATATATGTATATATATAAAATACAGATGTATGTGTGTGTTTTCCTGTATGTTTTTATAGATAGATTGTCATTTTTTTTAATTTGAGCTTTGTGCTTCAGTGAATATGTGTCCACAGTTTTAATTTTTCGATTGTCGTAAACATTTAGTTTTATATATTTAATATGGCATTATGTTTACCCAGCCTCCGTTGCGATAACAGAATGACATCAATATTCAGGATACCATTCTCTTGATGTATTTTTACTACGTCAAGAAAAAAATATTTATCGCATATTATCCCAAATATTCCATTAAGCCTGGAGTTCATTAGATAAAACGTAACTAAACTTGAGAGGAATTCTCTCTTTTTTTTTTTCTAATTCTGCGGAAAAATGCAATTTCAAATTATGATGACTGTTGTTTGGAAATCCTTGATATCCTTCGTGTCAAGAGCAGTATCAACATCACGAGGTTATAAGTGAAATTAGGTCGGGATATTAAGTTAAAAAGTAAAGAGACCCGATGCTGTTGATGGAATGAAAGCTTACCGGGGGAATTTGATTTGGGGTCATATTGTCATTGACTTTGTAGATCGTAAGGTTATCTTCTATTCATCAGATTTGCGCGAATTTTTTTTTTTTTTTTTTGGAATTACTTTGTTTTAATGGCATAAATTATACATATATTCCTTTCTTTTTTATTGTATATTTAAAATCAAAGTCCTTCAAAAGAAGGCATCACGGCGACCCCATATAAAAATGGGAACAAGCTGGGAAGAAGAAGAATTGAAAATTTTCTTTTGACAGTTATATACGTAATTAAAATTTTCTTCGTTATCCGCATTTGTTCGTTTAGTTTCTGTAACAGTTATATTCACAATTAATAATTATTCGTATATTACTATTTATAGCAAATATCATATTGGATATTTGTTAGAAATTACCATATAAAACGTCTTGTAATTCTACATATTTTTTCTCTTGATTTAAGAAAATAAACTTAAATCATTTAAGTTTTGCCGTTGTCCAGTCTGGGGTCAGCCTCTCCCCCAGCTGGTCCCTATGAAGAATGAAGGTTGATCCATGTTGTTGGATGGTACCTAACGTCCCCATTGGCCGGACTTGCCGTCTGGAGCCTCTCTTAGTCTCACGTATAATATGAGAGTAGTAGTTATGTATTTGCTTATGACCTTCAGTTAACTATATTTTCAGGTGTGATAACCATTTACTATTACCTTTTTAGTTTTCTGTAAAAGAAAACTATTGTGCCGGCTTTGTTTGCCCGTCCGCAGTTTATTCTGTCCCACCTTTTCTGTCCGCACTTTTTCTGTCCACCTTCAGATCTTAGAAACTACTGAGGCTAGAGGGCTGCAAATTGGTATGTTGATCATCCACCCTCCAGTCATCAAACATACCAAATTGCAGCCCTCTAGCTTCAGTAGTTTTTATTTGATTTAAGGATAAATTGAGGCATAATGGCAATGATATAGGTGCCACCACCAGGCCATAATGGCTCATACCGAAAGACAGATCTATTTTCGGTGGCCTTGATTGTACTCTGTATGCTGTACAGAAAGCTTGATTGCGCCGAAGAAACTTCGGTGCATTTTTTATTTGTTTTTATTTCATTGTTTGTTTAAAATCCTTTCACTCTGCAATTTCCCAAAGGCTTCATTTTTTTTTTTTTGCTTTAATTGTCCCCAGGTATTTAAATACTGTGTGCCTCACTGTCGTGCGTGTTTTGCTTAATTTTTATTCTCTCAACATTTTCTGGCATGTTAATTCATATTCACTTCCATTAACAATCGTGCCTAAAACGATTTCGTGAGAATTTAATTAACACAAATGGGGCGCCGCCAGTCCTTTCTCTCGTTCTCTTTTTCCTCTCGTTTTATCAAAATGGTTTTGCAAGGTATTTTCCTTTTTTCATAGTGATATCGAGCTTAATTGGTTACTGCAAAGTACTTATGATATTTTTTACATATGCTTTATCTTCAAAATTCATCTGTAAAATCCAAATTAATTTTGGGCATTGAAATATCGATGCTAGGGAATATGACATGACACCACCTTTTGCAGAAAGGACAGTTCATGCTCAGCAGAATAAGTAGCTCGGAAAAGTTTTTTTGAAGTGAACTGTAAAAGAGTGTAACAAGTTGACATCTACGTAGTGAACAGGAATTTGTTATTTTGTGAAATATTTTCTGGGAGATAGAGAGCCTTTTCTAACATGTCTCGTCGTGGCTCTATTTATTCTTAGAGTGGATTCTCCTTGAATTAATTACTTATTGGCTGGCTCTCTGTTTTTTGCTTCTCAGAAAATTAATCACTTGATGGCCTGCTGGTTTTTGCTTGCTCAGATGATTAGTCACTTATTAGCAAGCTGTTGTTTGCTTGGTCAGACGACTAATCACTTATTGGCCTGCTGGTTTTTGCTTACTCAGAAGATTAATCACTGTTGCTCAGAAAATTAATCACTTATTGGCCTGCTGGTGTTTGTTTTCTCAGAAGATTAATCACGTACTGGCCTGGTGTTTTTTGCTTGCTCAGAAGATGAATCACTTATTGGCCTGCTGTTTTTTGCTATCTCAGAAGATTAATCACTTATTGGCAAGCTGTTTTTTGCTTCTTAGAAGATTAATTACTTGATGGTCTGCTGTTTTTTGCTTGCTCAGAAGATAAATCACTTATTGGCAAGCTGTTTTTTGCTTGCTCAGAAAATTAATCACTTATTGGCCTGCTGGTTTTTACTTGCTCAAAAGAATAATCACTTGTTGGCCTGCTGTTTTTTGCTTGCTCAGAAGATATCTTCGATTATAACTACCCACACATCTCTTTTTGTATAGAATTCTCAGCTGGTATGGATTGTGGGTGTAGGAGAAATTTATTGTAACCAGTTGTTGGCATGTTTTTCACATAGGATACCAGCATGCAGTATTTTGTAAATGACATGCATTAGCCTTCTTTTTCTATCTTATGAGGCGATCATGAATGCGGGGTAGAGAAATAAACTAGTTATTGGTAATCACGTTTTTCATATTTTCATGACATTGTAACAATAAGTTGCTGAATAAATAAAAGTTAGTGCTGAAGTTTGATAGGTGTAAATTCCACTTTTGTCTTTTTTTTCTAGAGTTTTTTTTTTTTTAGGAATTTTTCCGTATGGGAAGCGGATTACTTCAGTTAGGTGGAAAACTTGACATTTTTATAATTTATAGCTGTTCATTTTAAAACTTCAGAACGGGAATAAGTGCATATAAATCTCCAGCCTAATTTTCATTATGTTTGCTGATTTTCTTATATCTATTCCTGTTGCTTTGTACCCTTAGTTCTCGTTTGTAACAACTGTATATTTTATTGAACTTAACAGAGTGAAATAATGACACAGTTGAAAATCCAGTTCTTTACAAAATACATAAAAGTACCCTCACAGGCTTTCGTCTCTGAGAAGTAATCCTAGACTAGTATCGTATTTAGCACAATAATGAAATTGGAATCCAGCGCAAAGAAAGCGCTGCTCGTCTGTTTTGCTAGGAGAAATTTTTCTTCCTTTTCTTCGATATTCAGGCAGTGGTCTTAGTGGTAAATGCACTAGGTATGTTGTTCATTTAAGATTTAACCATTTTTATTATGAATACTGTTTAATTGTATATCTTATACAGACATATATATATATATATATATATATATATATATATATATATATATATATATATATATATATATATATATGTGTGTGTATGTATATATATATATATATATATATATATATATATATATATATATATATATGTATATATGTATATATGTATATATATATATATATATATATATATATATATATATATACTAGGGGAATATATAATATCAGGGGAACTCATCAGGTCACACCCTTGGTGTTCATTTTAACGTTCAAAATAACATCGAAGCTAAAATTCAGTCACAGATTAAAATCATTTCATTCTTCGTCACTGTGTCTGATTAATAGTAAATGCATTTTGTAATTATATAAAGGAACCACAAGAAAATTACAGTAAAGTAAGGCATTATAAAATGTCGAATCCTTAAATAAGTAAAATTTAAGTTTGTTATTTATCTTAATTATATAGCAAGAAAAACTTAGTAAGGTTCCAAGAATAATTTCATATTTATTTAGCAATTTTTCCTGTCGTTGGTAATTATTTTGTGCATTAAGGTTATATTTAAAAAAATCCAGACATATAGTGTTGCATAATATAACATAATGGTTGTAACAAGAACATAACGTTGTAACAATAACTATTCTCGTAAGAATTAGTGAATGTAAGAAAGCAAATGGCGTTGTATGGCATGAAGTTGGGTCGAGGAAGAGTAGGGTTCTTGCAAATTGATGCTCGATAAAAATTCTATTAAACCTATTAAAACAAAATGGAACTTAAAATGCTATGAAAAATGGCCGGTGTCAGAACCTTCTGGATTTATTTAGGTATGTTTTAAAATGTCCATTATCTCATTGATTCTTGGTCTCTATCTAGCTTTTCATATCAATTATTAATCCTGTATCGTGAATGTGGGCGTCCTTTGAAGGACGTAATAAAATAATCAAAGAATCTTTATACATATTTCTGTATGTCATCTATAATTGTGCTGGTAGTTTTTAAAAGAATTTATTTAACTCTTGTGTAAAATGTTCCGATTAAGACCATCAAAACGGGACATACTTGGGTCTGCGTCGTAACGTAGTGGTGCTAAAGAGAATTTTTTGACTGGTGTTGTAATTATTTGTAAGTAGAGATGTGCAGAAAAGATTTTTGAGAAATCGGTAATAATAAATTTTCGAGAGGATTGCTCTAAATCTGTCTCCTCTGAATGGAAAGTTTTTGAAAGTTTTCACTTTAGTAAAGCGCTTGCTAACCAGTTTCTTTAAGAACTAAATGTCTGTTAATTGTGAAAGTAATTAGAAAAAAATAATTTCTTTTTTTGTACCTGAGTGCAAATAATCCATGAAACACGCATTAATGAACAAAGGGTTTTTTATCCTGATTAGAAACGGTGTAAAAGATTTCATTAAATATTATCTCAATGACTAAAAAAACTGTTAACACCGTAGTCGAATTTCGGTATTTCACATTAAGCTCTATTCATTGCTCATTACTGGCAAAGGTTACCACCCAAATACTGCTGCTCAATGAATACTCAGTTGATAAATGAAAGTTGTGAAATGAAAACTGAATTAACATTATTGTCAAACAGCTTAACAATGGTAAAACGAATGATCTTGGTGGCCCATAAAGTAATTATTGCTTCAGAAAATAAAAGAATTGAATGTTGGAACTACAATATTATGTTCATTAACAATTCTCTCATTTCATTTTCCATAAATATCAAAATAGATAAATAAGAGTCCATTTGGGAAGTTACTGTACCATAATTCCTATTGGGAAGATCGATGAGGATAGTAAAAACATTACTTTATATAAATAGAGACAAAATCCACGAACGAAAGAGAAAGGGTAGAGTGCTGCAAGACCCATGAGTCGAAAGGCCTTGCAGCACTCCATTGTTTCTCTTTCCTTCGTGGATTTTGTCTTTATTTATATATTCATCATGGTCCATATTTTCGTGATTCCGTTCTACATTATTTTATATTTATATGGGTCTTTCGAAATTATTGTTTCGCGTCACTGTTACTTAGGATCAGTCACGAAATTATTTTAACCGATGCAAAACTGTATGCCTTGAAACTCAAACAGTGGAGGTTTTGATTTTAAATAAGTTTGAATTAACACGCCAGTTTTACAAAGAGGATCGAAATCTTTCCTTTATACCATTTTGAATTCTTTATTTATAATATCTTTCACAAAGGGAATCGTAATGTGGATTATTTGTGCCCATTTTTCTAAATACTTCAGGCGTTTTTTATGTATAATGCAGTTCTTTTGTCAGAGTTTATTGATGATAAAGTGGGAGTTATTTATATAATTTTTGTAAATAAAAAATGCATTTTTTGCATATTTTGTATTTTCATTCTGTAAAATATAGAAAAAAATGAATAATAACTTTTTTTGGACAGAATTTAAAGAAATCTATCGATAATAAACTGGAATTTATTAATATACCTTTTGTAAATTTTCGCATAAAAAAGTTTGTGTAGAATTCCATTTTTCTTCAGTGAGACATGGAAGAGGAAAATAAATGTAGCAATATTTTTCTCGACAAAGATAAATAAATAAGGCCTGAGTACCCAAGGATCGTAGGAGGTCATGAAAGATCTAGAAAGATGGCACTATTCCTGCAGAGGGCGTGGTCGATGACGGTGTACCTATCGATCCTGCAGTTGATTTAATATTATCATTATTAATTCATAGCTTATTCCCACTCAGATCATTTCGTTTTGAAATTTACTTCTGCAATATTTTCCATTGTTCTCGTCATTTATTGAAATGATCATTGATTCCCATGATTTATTAGTCATTTGAAGACATTAGGGTACAGTTTAAAAGTATAATGCATTTCCCTGTAGAATTATGTCAGTTTGAATCGGTTTTTATGCATATTAGTGTTTAATTATGAAAATATTTCTTATTTCTGGCAAAATTGACTAATGGACGCGTAATTTAGAAGTTAAAAAGTTCAAACAGGTTTTCATTTGATTTGGATGTGATGCGGAAAGAAGTCGAAGTACTTGTAAACTACTCAGTGAAGTATTCAGAAAAAAATACATGGTTTTTTTTCGGTATTCTGTTACAATTATTGATTATGTAATGTGAAATTATCAAATACGGAATAACTAGGTTCATTTGATGATGATGATGATGATGATGATTATTATTATTATTATTATTATTATTATTATTATTATTATTATTATTATTATTATTATTTATTATCGTCACTGAAAAATTTCAGAATCTAGTTAACTGATTTGATGATGATGATGATGATGATATGATTATGATATTATTATTATTATTATTATTATTATTATTATTATTATTATTATTATTATTATTATTATTATTATTATTATTACTGAAAAGAATTTCGGAATCAGTTCTTATTATTCTCTAATATTTGCTAAAAGTTGGTCGATGTTCATAATATGGATGTTTTTCGTATACACTCGGACGGAAGTTAAACGGCGAGGTGATTCCGTAGAGTTTTTTATTTTGGGGTTTGGGGCTGGGTTTGGTATGCGGTAACTAAAATCTCGAAGTCGTTCCTCAGGTGGTATCGAATCTTCATAGGGGTTTCCTAAGGGTGTCGACACTTCATCCGAATCAACGGGTATCTTCTGGACGGGGTCGGTAGGCCCTGGATTGAAGGGGCTCATCAGCCGGTATATTCAGCTTCTCGCCCACCAGTGACCCGGGACTCAATACAACAACTGATGAGCTGCTTCTATACAGAACCAACCGACCCCGTCCAGAAGACGGCCGTTGAGCCGGCTGAAATGTCAAAAGCCCATATAGGAAACCTCTACGAAGATTCTCAACCACCTGAGAAACTCTACGGATTTACCCCGCCGTGTTTAACTTCCGCTGAGTGTATACGAAAAAAAATCTGGCAGAATGCAGAACACCCGTCTTTTCCTCATATTTATAGCATGAACATCGGCCAGCATTAAGCAAATGTTAACTTTGAAAAAAGTGAGTATGAAAAAAGTGAGTAATCAGAAGAATGGAAAGACTTTGTATAAAATCATTTCAACTTCTCACTACCTTCCTTTTCAACAGAAACTGTTGAGAGAGAGGGTATGCTCCCTTCATATTATTATTATTATTATTATTATTATTATTATTATTATTATTATTATTATTATTATTATTATTATTATTAACTAAGACGCAATCCAGTTTGGAAAAGCAGAATATGTAAACAGACACGAATCGCGTCCTCTATTTCCATTATTGAACTAGCCAATTATAAAATTTGGGGTCGTTTAGTTGCCAAACTAGGTACTGGACGAATTCTTTAACAAGTGAAAATATGCGCAAAGAATCGTTGTTTTACACTTGATCTTGAGGCCTGGAGCTGGGCGGTTCTCTTTTCGAGATCGCCATTAATAATTTAGAATAAGACTGCGCCCTCCAACTAAATAACTTGGAAATGAAATGTGGCGCAACTGCAGGGGCTTGCGCCTGCCCAATCAGAATAAGACCATTGACACCTCAACCAACCATACGAACGAGGCATGTAACGTCACGACGTTGAAGTCGTTACAGACATTTCATTCTGCAAATGAAATAATTACAATAACATTTTTACCCTACTTTACAGAGAAAATGTCAACAGACCTAAATTAAAACTACACTTATATTACGACTTACAAAAAAAACAGTAATAAGTATATTACAACAAAACCAATCAAAACAGAAATAACAAATCTGAACTTCAAACGGCCAGTAAATTACAAATGGAATTGATCAATCAATACAGTTACTTACTCCAAGTTATTTAGTTGGAGGGCGCAGTCTTATTCTAAATTATTAATGGCGATCTCGAAAAGAGAACCGCCCAGCTCCAGGCCTCAAGATCAAGTGTAAAACAACGATTCTTTGCGCATATTTTCACTTGTTAAAGAATTCGTCCAGTACCTAGTTTGGCAACTAAACGACCCCAAATTTTATAATTGGCTAGTTCAATAATGGAAATAGAGGACGCGATTCGTGTCTGTTTACAGAATACTATAAGCCCAAGAGCTCCATTAGGGAAGACATCCGCGTGCGGAAAGAGGAAGTAGAGAAGTTAGGACTAAATTATAAAGGAAAAATAACAAAGAAAACCAAATAAAGCAAAACAGATAAACCATAACATAAGGCTCCTGTGAGCATGGTCAATAGAAATACACTTACATCCAGTTTGAATATATGAAGGCATAACGATTTAACTACATTATTGTGACGTTCACTGTATAATTTGATGACGGCTGTTACAACACTTCTGAATGTCAGCTGCTGTCATTATCAGACCCCTTTTTCACTCCTTTCCTTTGTCCTGTGTCTTATTCTCTTCGTAAATCCCTTTGTCAATCATGACTCTATTTCTGCCTCATCTACCACGTTCATCCTTTGTCCTTTTTTTTTTTTTTTACATTATTCGTCATTTTCCTTTATCGCATGTACGATATCATTAGCGTCCGTTTCACCAACTGTCTCATTCCTTTTTTTCGATATTATTTTTTATCTGAATGGGTTTTCTCGCGCTGCCATCCTCCCCACAAGGAATATTAATATGCACACCGCGTAGCACTTTTTACGGGGTTTGATATGCATGTAATTATATTCTAATTATACTCGGAGTTTTATTCTCAGCGTATGGTAATTAACGAGGACTTCCCCACTCCACTCTTCGTCTTCCCCATCATTCCGTTTAGTCGTAATTAAACAAAAAATGATCTTGGATGCTCATGTCATTATGCTCCCTAAATCGTAATTGGTATTTTGGCTGTTATTTCATTTTTTTACTAAATAATTCTAGTTGTGGTTTCTTTTCCTTTGAATGAAGTAGATAGCTGTGAACGCCCACGTTCCGTTATTCCATTATACCAGCATATACAGTAAACTAGGTTTAAAGCCCCCCAACACACACACACAAAAAATTGGGGGTTATCAGGTGAAACTTGGAAAAGAATATGACAAGAACCAGAAATGAACAGATGACGTTTCTTATGAAGAGAAGGGATGGAGTAATAGGGATTATGGAAAGCGGAAGAACGGAATATTTGAAGATAATGGTGAGCTAGAAACCGATCTCCAGAAACTAAATATGTGACGTGCAAGGTATCATATGGAAGCCCGAAAAAGAGGGGGCGGGATTCCCTTCATGTGTATAAAGCAGAATTTAAACATCAAAGGGGGCTATTGATATTGTTGCTGAGAAAGAACTAATTGAGTGAGAAATGGGTTAATGAGCAGAAGAAGCTTACGAATTTTGTAATGTTTCTTAATTCCTTGAAGTTTTTGGATATCTCTCTACGCGTTAAAGAAATTTAATGTTCCATCAGTTTTCCCTTAATCCCTCACACGCAAACACGCGCACACAAATATATATATATATATATATATATATATATATATATATATATATATATATATATATATATATATATATATATATATATATATATATATGAGTATATATTTTATACACACACACACATATATATATATATATATATATATATATATATATATATATATATATATATATATATATATATATATATGTGTGTGTGTGTGTGTGTGTGTATGTATGTATATATGTATATATCAAAAAGGCTAGCAATTTCCAGTGCAAACATGGCAAAACCTGCTATTTCCTGACTTACCATTTCAGTTCTTTTGAACAAAGTCCAATATCCTGTCCTCGGATGCGTATGTCCGAAAGATGAAATGGCACACCCCTTTCCACCTGTTTTCTTGGGTAGGAACTTTTAGCACCAAAGTGGAAAGTGTGATCTGCTCTCAGGTTAGTCTAGGAATATACAGCAATAATTGTCACTATAGCAATTTCTTTTACGCAGGTGGCGTTGGTAGTTTAACCTTGAACTCTCTGAGGTAGTTCAGTATTGAGCTGTATAATTGATGACGTGAAATTACTCTGTGCATAACAAACTTGATATTTTTATAAATAAACCACAGACCATGACTCTTGTCCAAAAGTTTTCAAGTGATTTACATAGTCACGATTGTTAACGAACCTAACCTTAACAGTGCCAGGCTTATTAGATTATAACTACTGCTATTCTTCAATTGGTTTTGACTTTTCAGGCGATATTCTTTCCCCAGTGGCTTTTCACTTCATAATATTTTGTTGAATTTTTCCTGAAATTTTTTAATAATTTTGTATATTTCTAAATTTGAAGAGTAATACCTTAGGAAGCATTGAAGCTAATTTTTACATTTTCACACTAAGTAAATTCTCACAGGTTTTATTACTATTTTGAAGACTCATTTATATAGTTTGTCTTATCACAGATTAGGTTCCTTAGTTGAAAATGGATTCATATTCTCTTAAGTCCCAAGGTAAGGTTGTGCAGCATTATGATTTTTTTAATATTATTTTTCGGTGATATTGTGCCATATTAACTTGTCAAACGATTTTTTTATGGCAATTATTTTCATCACAAGTTTATCCCCGACTTTTGAGATCGGTCTCTTTTGTATATATTAGAATAGTAATTCCAGAGAATATATTGATACCAGTATGTGATGAGAACCTGGCATAGTAATGGCGCTTAGATCCAGTATTCTATTAGACGCTGAAATGATATATAAAGACTTATGTCGACTGGATGTACTGGAATCATGAGGAAATTTTGACCTTGGAAGATAATTTAAGGAAGAACGCTAGCAAATCATTTTTAATCTGGAAAAGAAGAATTCGAAGGATGCTTTCTTTTTCTCGAACAGCATAATATTTTGATTACCGACCGCAAGAGTATGTAAACAGGCATTCCCCAGCACCACAAAAATCGCCCCAACTCCGCCGAATTCCTTCCAGAGCTCGGTAGAGGCCCCGCCTCGTACCCTGTCCGAGTCTCGGCTTTCTTGGGGCGTGTTGTTTTCCATTTGGAAGGAAAACTCGGCGGAACTTGTTTTAAATTCGGAAAATTTCTCGGACAGATCTTTTGCATACATACACAAGCGGTGGGGAACCCGACTCCCCGTTTCAGCAAAGATTTCCGGCTGCGTCTCTCCCGAGCGAATATTCTTCCTCCTTTCACTTTCAGAAATGGATGAATAAAATACATCTTTTTTCTCTCTTTCTCTCTTTCGTTCTTTCTCTTGTTTATTCTGTGAGGGACTGTTCTGCTTCCCAAGTCGAATGCGAGAGTCGGGATGTGTTGGTGGATATGGAATTTGCTTACGAAGAGGAAGCGTCTTCTTTCTCCATATCACCATATATATATATATATATATATATATATATATATATATATATATATATATATATATATATATATATATATATATATGTGTGTGTGTGTGTGTGTGTGTGTGTATGTATGTCCGGTTTTAGTAACAGCTTCCTTTTTAAGGTCAGATTTCATGTCTTACAGCTTGTGTGTGTATTATATATATATAGCTATATATATATATATGTGTATATATATATTATATTATATATATTATATATATATATATATATATATATATATATATATATATATATATATATATATATATATATATATATATATATATATATATATATATTTATTTACCCCATCGTATATGCATACATATATATATGTGTGTGTGTTTGTGTGTATATGTATATGATGGGAAAATATTAGGCATCTCTCTCTCTCTCTCTCTCTCTCTCTCTCTCTCTCTCAAAACTTGGTCCGTCTTTAATCTTGATTCGCAGTCTTTCCCAAGACTTGAAAGAGCTTTTAAGATCTGTATCTTTCAGCGAGAGGTTGTCGTCTATACAGCTCGCTATATAGATAATTTTCAACGAGTACGGAGATAGTTTTCAGAGTTAACCTTCAGGAAACAAGATATGAAATCAGATCTAAAAAAAAAAAAAAGGAAGGGCTAGTTTAGTACAAGGAATATAGTGTTTTAATAAGTAGGTCATTTTAAAGCGTAAAGAATGTTGCTTTAATAAACACGGTGTCATCTGCACAAGAAGGTGATACCGAAAATAAATAATATTTATCGTCAGCAGGGAAGCGATAATGAGTGCTGTACAATGTAAAATGCTTAATATTTTCTTTCATGAAAGAGAGAGAATTTTCAACAACTAAGGGACTTATTTACACAAAGGAGAGATCACTTTCCACACGGAAGAGGTTGCATCCACAAGAGAGATAAGTTCCCCAAAGGAAATATCGCTCTCTTCATCGAAGATAATAGTTAACTCAAAGAAGAGATCACTCCCTTAAAGAAGAAATTTTATATCAAAATAAGAAGTAATGTTCCTCGTAGATAAAATCACACGTTAGTCACATTTTAGATTACTCTCCGCTTAGAATAGATCATTTTGAACAAAGAAAACTCTGATTCAAACAGACGAACCCATTCGAGAGAAATCATTTTCATCAGGAAAGACAGCGCTCTGGAAAGACTAGATTATTTATGAAATAAAAGTAATTCCAGCAGACTGGAAGCCTTTCGCCCTTTTGTGAGGAATAATCTCCAACAAAGGATCTATATTTTTCTATAAAGAGTAGAGTGGTTCCAGCTAAGAAAATAGAACTGTCAACAATGAAAATATTTTTGAAGAGAGATGATGTGACAGGGAGAAAAAATTTCAACAAAGGTGAGATCAGTCGTAGCATGAAGTGAAATAAGTTTGACAAGACATTCTGAATGTCGGATGAAATCTATTTAGATCCTTCAAAAGAAATTATCCGGACCCCACCGGAATGCCAAGTTGATATTCTTTTAACAGGTTATGTCTTTTCAACTTGAACAGTTTTTTTTGTTGTCATATTTCAGATGTTTTTTTTTATACTGAAATCGATTTTATTCGGATTCGAAATTGTTGCATTTATATTACGGTATTAATTTATTATTATTGGTAGCGTTATTGCGTTTCAGAACTGTGATATATGTGGATGTTGACGTGTTAAGAATAGAAATTAATATCTCTCTCTCTCTCTCTCTCTCATTCAGTTAACTCTAGGGATGAAATGTACTAAACTTCATAGTAGTTTTTTTATTTTTTCAGTATTTCACTTACATCTCCCTATGACAAGTTACGCATATCTGATAATCATTTCTTGGTCAGAGCTTCCTCAGATAAAATACACAGATTAAATCTACCTAAGTGGATGACTCGGTAGAACTCATTACAGAAGAATATACATTAACAGTAAGTAACAAATAGTAAGTAAACCATTTTAAAATACATTTCAGATGAGCTGACTTTTGCGAAAGGTACGCTAGCAAACTTCACTACAGCAGAATGTACCTGTACATTGGAGCACCACAGCACCGTGTTTACCGAAAAGTACCATAATAGACGTAACAAATTCTATAAAAATTAGTTCAATTTATGATCCAGTCAATCAGAGTCTAATTGAAAACAGTTAGTCCATTTTTGTATGGTGTTGATGTGAAATATAGTCCATTAGTAAATCATCAATCACAGTGATTGCCTTTAATCACAGATCACGTTGTTCATGTGATGTTAATCCATTAATCACTTTTTAGGCGAAAAAAATATTGACCGATGAAATGTGTTCAGCTCAGTGATTGTATTTGCTGTGGTTTCCACTCTGTTTTTTTGTTGTTGTTATTGTTGTTGTTGTTGTTGTATTCATAAAAAGAATTTTTATGCTAATTTATTTACCAGGAACTACTGTACCATTTTGAATTGTTCGTTGTTAAAGAGTAATATTCCAAGAAAAAAATGGCAATCTGTTTCATTACAAGAATTCTTTGCGTTCCCAAGAAACGTTGACACTGGTTTGGTACACGTTTTTGGAATGTATGTACTTGTTCAAGTTGTACCGTGCATGATATTCTTTTTATATTACAAAAATATGAGAATATTAGATCATCTAGATTTGTGTTTATACGAAAATTCACTTATAGGATTGCAGGATTTTTTAGAAAGACTAATTAAATTTATTGGAAAAAGATTTATTATTTTTATATCTTGATTATTGTATATTAAATGCTCTCTCTCTCTCTCTCTCTCTCTCTCTCTCTCTCTCTCTCTCTCTCTCTCTCTCTCTCTCTCTCACTGAAATATTGATGACTTTGCTATTAAAAGTGAAAGTAAAACGTAAAATAGAATTACATAACTATTTGTTTTAACTATGTGGAATTTCCCAGGGGAAATATCTTTTCACAAATCTGAAATTCAATTTCTCTTACAGAAAAAGGACAAATACATACATGGCGGTGTATTTGAAGTGTTGACATAAATATAACGTAATTTTTTTTCTTTTTTGCATCATAATTTTGAGCTGTGCTCTTTCTTCATATCAGGTGAGGTGGGAGGGGGGGATAGTTATTCTCTGTATCGTCTTTGTGGGAGTTTAAGGCTCATTATAAGTATTTTTGTTTCTTTGTTTTTTTTTGTTCCAGGGTGATGTTTTTTAAGAATTAAGGATTTTCAAACGAGCAGGATTAAGGGTTTATCATCCTCAAGTGCACTGATTTTGTGAGGTGACATGTGGAATGTTTTGATGGCATTAGAGGGCAGTTCTTTTTAAGTCCCTGTTTTCATGGTAGAATTAACCTTTCAAATGGGTCGGGACTGCACTTTAGTATGACATCACCATCTGGCTAGTGACCGTCAGTCAGTCCAAGTGTTATTAGTTACCGACATCAGTTTGGACCACACACACACACGTAAAAAAATAATCTTTTTTATTTATTTTCTGTTGAAAAATATTACTTGGAGAATGGTCACTTTCACCCATATTGTGTACACACGCATGCACAAACATACATACATACATACATACATACATACATATATATACATATATATATATACATACATATATATATATATATATATATATATATATATATATATATATATATATATATACATACACATACATACATATGTATAAAAACTTCTTATTGGCAAATGTTCCAGTAATTTATGACATCAACTGAACAAGGGATAAACATACACATTGTCCTATAAATCAACGTGAAGTGTAAATATATATATATATATATATATATATATATATATATTTATATATATATATATATATATATATATATATATTTATATATATATATATATTTATACTATATATATTATTCAGTTGATGTCATAAATTACTGAAACATTATTAAAAAGAAGTTTGTAAATATGGAACATGTTGTTTAATATATATATATATATATATATATATATATATATATGTGTGTGTGTGTGTGTGTGTGTGTGTGTGTTTATTTACACAATAAGGGTGAAAGTGACCATTCTCCACGTCATTTTTTCAACAGAGAATAAATAAAAAAGGTTATTCTTTATGAAAGGAAGATCCCCTGGTTAGTCAGCAGTGGCGGACATTTTGACATCACAACAAAGACCCCAAGAAATAAGATTTCAAAGCTCCTGTGGATAGGACTACGAGCATAAAGGAAGCCTGTTGATATTGTTGCCTTTTTTAACCCCCATTTTAGTCGTGACGTATAAGTTCAGGGTTCAGAGTACTTTTCTTTCTGCTTTTCCTTGAATGTATTTTTGTATGGGCTCTAGTTTATTTCTTAGACGCGAATAATATAGCCATATGCAGAATGTCTAGTTAAGACTTTCATTATTTTCCAGTTATGTTGGAAATGCCCAAGAAAATGAGATTATCCTGCGTAATATTGGTACCCATTGTGTTGTACTAAAGGAGGCTATTCCACAAAAAAAAAAATATTGGAATGGGATCCCCAGTTCCAGTCCTATTAGCTAACTTTGATATGGGAATTGGGATAAAAAAAAATCACAGCAACCCAAACCTGACCTTTATGTTGGGTATGTCAATAATAAAGTCATCGCAGTGAGCAATAAACAAAAACTTTTAACATTTTCTATCTATTTTCAGTAAAATTTCCACTATTGGTTTCATTGGGCAGATACACTTTGAAACATTTCTTCCATTCTTCGGCGCCATTTTTAAAGGAAAAATTCATTTCTTGATTTGGCCAAACTGCTGGAAGATGCCTTAATACACAATGAGAAGGCGATGAGTCCTACAAACGATCTAACATCTTTTATATAAACCTAACATTCACGCATCCTAGTGGTTGAAATCCAACTACAAAGAACAAGGTAACAATATGGTGATTTTCGGCCAATAATGGATATCTTGACAACGTGCGAGAAGACCGCATTTACAAGAAAGTGGAAAAATTTAACGCAATAACCTAAATTAATCAGCAGTGCCAGTGAGAAACCATCACATCATACCATCAAATGGCAAATGGAGTTCCCTTCAGTAATGAAACGGAGTCATTGTTAGAGGGGTTACCCTAACGAAAAACCCAGATAGGTTTTCCCATTACATTTTTTAAAATGCGTCTTAGATTCTTTTAAACTAAACATTTTCTTGTTTCCTTTCTATTAGGATTTTTACTTGATGTTCAGAAAGTGCGTTTAGCTGTGCCTGTTCCTAAGGGTTTTAAGGGCCTTTTTGACCCCAGATTACATCTATCTATCCATCTTAAAGATTGTGTAAGTGCTGATTAAGCAATTGCTGATCTATCTCCAGTCTTCTGGTGCTTTCTTAGGTATGTGAAATTTGATCTTCATGATTATGTAAGTCGATTGTACCCGTATTACCATTCTCTCCAACGTTTCTGTTTGCAGTCTTCAGGGTGTGCCAGAAACCTTGGTGTTATCTACAAAACTTTCTGTATCTACAGGGATGAAAGTATTATTATTTCATGATTTAAATCTGCAGTTTTGCTTGTACCGGATTATTGTCCTCCCGTTAGGTGTCTGCAACTTGAAGCGGCGTTTTAATTCCTTAATAACGATAACTGCAATCACCTTCAGCACCTGTGCCTTTGTAATTAGTGTAGTTAATATGTTTCTCGCTTCATAATGCATCAATTTCTAAATTCAGTAATGGTGGCACGGTGTCACAATGCCCAGCAGAAGATGTCTTACCCTCTTTACTGCAGAGCTGTGGAGTCGTCTATTTGTAGCTATGAATGTCGATGCTAACAAGTTTCAGAAGGCTGTCGTTTTAGACGCTTTAATATTGTGCACAACCGCCTTAATATTTTCCTCCGTAAAACCTTGTTATCTATCTATATACTGTATTCGTTTTTTACCTTGTTATTTTGTGTATTTGATACTTCATGGTTTATCTGTACATTACTTATCACCATGACTTTTTTTCATGCATGAACATTCTGTATTTAGATACCCGGCTAGCAAGTTGATGCCCACAAGAGTGTATGCATATATTGAATAATAACAATAAAAATAGTGCTGTATATCAGGTCCACAACAATATTAAATGGTGAATTCTTGTTGATTTTATAAAAAAGTTACAAAAGCTTTCGAACCCTGTCCTGGGTTCATCTTCAGTCTAACTAAAAATTATTGACACAGTAAGTAAATATGTTAGTTCCAGTTTTAAGTGTGGGAACCAGTGGACGACCTCAACGATGTGTTTTTCCAACGGACGAGGCGACAAGCAGGACGGTCAACTATCCAACTAGGTTATAATAGGTCATAATAATAATTCGTAACTCAAAGATCGCTGACGCGTATGCGTGTTTAGGTAGCTCAGGTATCCAGACAGGTCCAAAGGAAGTCGGACAGGTAGGCCTAAATATTTTAAAGGATATTCCTCTGACCCGAAGAATTGTATTTCTTCTGACATTAATATTTACCCAGTCTCAGGTTTCGGTCGCGTCCCATACATCCTGTCCAGTTTGCGCTGCCTCTTCGTTGCTTTATGCATATGCTTAGTATGTGGGCAAGAAATTCCTGACACGGCTGTGAAATATTTGTTTTCACATACTCGTATGTTATGCTAAAAAGCGTCAGTAAACATACACATACACACACATATATATATACTGTGTGCATATATACATATGTATAACTGAATCACGAAAATATGGAACGTGATGAACATATAAATTGTTTCTTTTTCCTTCGTGGATTTTGTCTTTATGTATATGTATTTATTTATATGTATACGTGTGCATTGATATGTACACTTACATACATACATACTTGCATATATATATATATATATATATATATATATATATATATATATATATATATATATATATATATATATATATATGTGTGTGTGTGTGTGTGTGTGTATATACATATATATATACAATGTACTTTATATATATATATATATATATATATATATATATATATATATATATATATATATATATATATATATATATATATATATATAATATATATATATATATGTGTGTGCTCGCGCGTTTATTACACGCTGCATGAACCGGTTTTAATCATTGATTCTATTTGCGTGAACATGATGCATAAGTTTAAATGGGCCTCCATTTGCTTCCAGTTTTATTCCTTTTTCTGTTGATAACTGTCATCTGGTCTGTTCCATATTGCAAAAACTTTGCAAAGTAATCAAGGAACGTATAGGAAAATAGTTGTAAGAATTTTGTTTTATAAGCCACCTGCTTCCCCCTCCATAATATTCTTTATGGCTGACGTAAATGCTTCAAAAGTTGGGTCATTTTAAAGGAATTTTTTTATAACTTTCGTCGTAATATTCGGGATTCTCTTTATTAAACATTCTTGTGAAGTATGGATTCCTGTTATTTAAATGCTTCAGTGATACCGTTGTGATGTGTCCTAGAGCGCTCTCTCTCTCTCTCTCTCTCTCTCTCTCTCTCTCTCTCTCTCTCATTCAGTGCATACAATATGGTTATGAACGACATGGTTTTGAATAAATCTGTTTATTATA
>NC_089767.1:27039508-27042008 GCF_040412425.1 Macrobrachium rosenbergii | reverse complement strand
ATATGTCGTTTCATATATATTATATATATATATATATATATATATATATATATATATATATATATATATATATATATATATATACAGGTATGTGTGTGTGTTTACTGTTCTTGGCAGTATATCAGTTATACTGACCTTGTTGTTATGAAAATTATCTTGTAGATTGAGCATAAAATTCAAAATAAGAATTGAATTAGACTGTAAAGAATATAAATAGTTTTGTTTGCCTTGAATATCTGTTTTTAATGTTTATTATCACAATAGAAAATAAAATTTCTAAAATAAATATATATATATATATATATATATATATATATATATATATATATATATTTATATAATTTTTCTCCTTTCTGCGTCACCCGTAATGCTGGGGAATATTGGGACATAGTAGGGCAAAAGGCATCATTTAGAAATTAATTAAGTTTCAGGGGGAATTAAATTAGGACACGTAAAAAAGAAGTCGGACCTGATCCTCTTAGCGTTGATTCGTGTCATTTAGAGGAGTTTCCTTTTAGGAACCTAATTAATGATGACTTGGATTCGAATCAAAGGACATTTCTCTGTTTGTTTGTTATTGGTTATTCCCCCCTTCTTATTTATCCGTTTTTTCTGATTATTGTGATTGTTGCTTTTCTTTTGGACTCCTCGTTGTCATTTTGCTTTTTTTTTATCATTATTGAAATCCTAAAAAATTTAGTTGATTTAGTGAAATGAGTAATATCATCAATAGCTTTATTTTTTCTTGCTGTCCCTTTTCTCTGATATATGAAGTCGAAGTTCTTTCAATGGGGACTTGTAAGGAATTGAATTATAGTTATGTTTTTCCTCAATAATTTTACCTTCTAAATTTTAAAGTATTATTCCTGTTATTAGTTAAAGTTTAGTTAAAGTCCTGGGCCTCTGTAGGTTCATAGGGCAGGCACTGATCTCCTGTTTCTTAGGCTGACAGCCAGTGGGGACAGGTCCCAATGCCTATGACACGTGGCCAGTGTGTCGCTAGGCCCACTGTTTAACTCCCCAGCCCGAGGGCTGGTACCTATTCTCCTACTGAACCTCTCAGGTTTTTTCGGACCGTTGGGTTGACGGGCTACCGGATTTGTGCAGTGGCTCAATCCGAGCCATAAGTGAGTGGCGGGATTTGAACCCTGGCCCTCTCGACTGGTAGCCGAGAATCATACGACCACGGGAAAGAAAACAGATTTCTTCGTTTTTTGCTTCTATTCTACAGAGATGTACAGCATAAAAATATTACTTTGCCTTTCCCTTTGCCTCTTCACATTCGCACACACATACACACATATTGAAAGTCCACAGTCTAACCTGGCATAATCGCCATAGTGCTTTGATTTAAAGAAATCTTCTCAAGTTGTAAATATTTTTCAGAACTAGAGCTCTTGTGTGATCAGTGATTTGTAGCCCTAATGGTGATCAGACAGGTCTGTTCTATACTTGAATTTATATCGTTTTTTCATGGGTTATCTCCATACAACTTTCAGTACATATTTCACCTAATCTGCCAAAAATTGTGACACCAGAGTTTATATATATATATATATATATATATATATATATATATATATATATATATATATATATATATATATATATATATATATATATATATATATATACTATATATATATATACCATTATTTGGTTTCATGTTATTCTTAACTTTGAGAGGGATCTGAATTCTCAAAGTTTGTTGAAAGGGTGATTTAAATTCCGTAACTTCATAAAAGGATGATTTAAGTTTCGCGAAACTTATTTCCGTCTACGGCGAAATCTCTGTGGATTTTGACTCTCGAGGAAGGGTTATCCGCCCTTAACTTTCTCTTGATCTTTGATGATTGATGTGAAATAGTGTTATACATGAATAATATGGAACAATTGTATTTTTATTCCCGTTGTTCTAATTGGTAAATTATTATTAAAAAACTTCAAATTGAATTTCTGAACTTTAGGAAAAACATAACGTGTTTTTATTATCCCAGATGTTTTGGAAACAAATGTGTGAATTTAATGTTGTAAAAATTTTTAGAATAATTATTCATTTTTTATATGGATAGTTATTTTCCAAACCTTTCTCTTTTTTTTCGAGAGGCTTTCCTTATTTTTCAGAATCTTCCATGATAAAAATCCAATATAATTTCTGAGCAGTATGAAAAACGCAACTTTTATTTCTTATCACAATTTATTTTCATTATGGAAAACTGTATAAATTTAATAGGGTAAAAAGTTAACGAATGCTTACTCATTTTTCTGTGGATGGGAATTTTCCCAAACTCTTCCTTTTTTTGACAGGCTTTCTATATTTTTCAGGATATACCACGGAAGAAATTTCTCCTTACCAATGCCAGTATATTTCTATTTATTTTTCCTTTTCCCTTTCATTTTAGAACTGATGAATGCAAATTATCATTAACTGAGCATTCTTTCAAAAAATAGTATGCAATATCAGCTCGGGAGCAGAATCGACCGAGTATGTTCTAATCAG
>NC_089767.1:27024508-27034508 GCF_040412425.1 Macrobrachium rosenbergii | reverse complement strand
ATAGAAGAAAGGTTCTATATAATAACAGAGGTAATATTTGGTTTGGTGGAAGGGTGAATAGGAAGATGTTATGGAGTATAGATATTGCATGATGGAGGGAAGTGAAAATAATAAATAATTCTAGCAACAAATGTTGAACAATACATGGGAGGAAAGCCAGACATATATCAATGAAAAACCTGCAAAGTCTGAGATATTTTATCAAAGATGAAATGCCATGCAAGAGGGAATAATTATATATGGTAAGAAAACGTAAAGATGAAGTTTTGATTGAAACTTGGAATAATCAATACTATTTATTTTTTATATTTTGCCAAATTTGTTATCTGTCAGTTCGACGCGTTTGGTGTTCGGTGAACCCAAACAGGATCTGGTTTTATAGCAATTATAATAAATTCATTAAATTTGAGCTTATTACTTGGTCTTATATACTAGATCATTTTAATTGTTAAACTAACCAGGAAACTGAAAGTGTAAAGGGAATGCAATTTACAGTAAAGAATGCACCAGTTTTAAGTTTATTAAGCGTAGAAGCACTTACGTATGATGAAGCAAGAATAATCATCGTAATTGTGCATCAGTTAGGAGAAAAGGTTGATGTTTTGGGTTGACAGTATAACCATTTTTTTTTTAAATAGTTTTGCATTGTTATTGTCGAATCGTAGGAGCATTAATTGCAAAAATACAGTAATGTTCAGGTTTGTTTACTGATTATGACAAGAATGGAGAGTCCATTACCAAATTTCATGGATGTTGATTCAAAATGATTAGACTTAAAATTTCCCCACTGTCACTGACCCCACGTCACTCAATATGTCATCTTACTCAGACGGACAGCTGTGATATAATCGACTTTCTTGGTTAATGATCATTTTAATTCGTTTGCGAAATTAATTATGTTGTATTTCAAACACCATATCCCAACTTTTCTTTAGTATATTTCTCTATCGTAAAAATGTATATAACAACACTCGATAACCTGCCCTTACTCCCCTAACTTCTCATTCAATTCCATATATTGATGATACATATTTTCTCTCTCTCTCTCTCTCTCTCTCTCTCTCTCTCTCTCTCTCTCTCTCTCTCTCTCTCTCTTGCATGCCTGAGGAAGAGTCTCTCCTTAATGAATTACTAAGTATCCGGATTCTGGAGAGGCCAGGCCACAAATTAGAGAAGATGCCATGAATACGGCCGTACAGGCTTTGTCTAGCTTATGTTGTGCGTTAATGGCCGACTTATTACTGTAATAATTCTTCACAAACTCTTTCCCATTATTACGTCTTATCTCATGACGTGTGTGTTCCCTGCTTGCATGTTAATCTTGGTGTGTGTTTATCTTCCATTCCTTCAATTTCTCTCCTTCACTGGGACTCTCATCACTATATTGTACTTTGGAATTGTTGGATGAATTGATGCTCTAAATGTTTTAAATGATCGTGTTTAGTTATTGAGAGAGAGCGATATTTTTATCAGCTCTAGGGGCTTGCCACGGCATTTGGTTGCTTTGAATTATATTTTAAGACCTACTTCTAAGGAAAGAAAATATATTTAGTGTACTTCAAGACGTGGGCGTTTAGATTAGATTTAAAGACATAGTCGTTGAAGTTAGACTTACTTTTGAGTCGTTTGATCTCCATGTGGGCGAATTCATTTATTTTTGGAAATTATGCTTATTATTATTTGTTTTTTATTAATCACAGTTTATTAGAAATATTTAGTTTAGTGACATTAAGAACCTCCGATTTTATCCGTTCGTACATTTACAAAATACCTATATGTAAATTTCTATAGAGATATTTTTGAATATTTAATTCCCTGTTTATTCTCTTGGCACTCGCAAAGTGAGAGGTTAATTTTAGCAGAGGTGACTGTTCTAGTGCAAGATATTTAAAAGGAGAGAGAGAGAGAGAGAGAGAGAGAGAGAGAGAGAGAGAGAGAGAGAGAGAGAGAGAGAGAGAGAATAAGTCATGGTTAAATGCTCGAAGCAATGAGATAAAAAAAAGGAGAGAGAGAGAGAGAGAGAGAGAGAGAGAATAAGTCATGGTTAAATGCTCGAAGCACTAAGATAAAAAGAGAGAGAGAGAGAAAGTCATGGTTAAATGCTCGAAGCACTGAGATAAAAGAAAAGGAGAGAGAGAGAGAGAGAGAGAGAGAGAGAGAGAGAGAGAGAGAGAGAGAGAGAGAGAGAGAGAATAAGTCATGGTTAAATGCTCGAAGCAATGAGATAAAAAAAAGAGAGAGAGAGAGAGAGAGAGAGAATAAGTCACGGTTAAATGCTCGGAGCACTGAGATAACCTTGGTAAAACTATGTCATCATTTGATTCAAGAATAGTGATGAATTAAGATGCTGTAGTTGAATCGTATGTGAATGACGCAGAGAAATTGGCGCCCTAACTAGAGTCAGCTTTTTATTAATTCCTTTAAGTCTTCGTTAATTTTTTTCTCTTATTATTAGTTCCTTTTATTCTTCTTTACCTTCATGAGTGTGGGCATTAGAAAATGCATAATCGCATTCAAATGATACATAGAAAGTTATTCGTGTTGTATCGGTATAGTTACCAAATGAATTGTATCGTAGGCCGTTTTTTTGTTTTATCATTCTGTTGAACGTGATCGTAGGTAGGAGGGATAAGTTGGGATTAATATATTTCTCGTGTTACTTGTCCTAATCGCTTCCTTGCGTGGTCTTCTGAACTTCGTCGATCACACCTTTAACCCTGATTGCACCTGCTCTCACTCACCTTGATTACTTGGTGCAAGTGTAATTCGTGTATTTGGCATGAGTAATGCACTTCAGCTTATAGCTTTTGTGTTGCTTGAGATTATATCTACTTGACTGAATTACCATTTTTTTGGGACTAGTAAAAATTGAACTTTTATTCATCGTCAGCGAAGTTTGCCGTCTTAATTGATATAGGGATCATTTTCCCTTCTCATATAAATAGGATCTATTTATTTGTTTATTTTTTTTTTATTATTGCAGGTCATCTCGTAGCTTTTATATGTGTTACTTAAGGTTATATTGACTACATTGAAATATCATTTAATTTGATTCGTGATATTTGCACTTCTTTTGTTTGTGAAGTTTGCCGTTTTAATTACTTTCAGGGTATCTTCCTTTCTCATATAATCTTTTTTTTTTTTTGCTACCTGGTGTGAATTTCGTTGATCTGTGTGGCTTCGCACTTTGACTTGAAAGCATTTATTAACCTCTTGTCTTTAATGAAGATTATATCGACTAAATTATAGTACCGTTTTATTTTGACTGATAATATTAGCACTTAATTTTTGTTGGTGAAGTTTGCCTTCTTAATTACTATCATAATAATTTCCCTTCTCTTATAATCTGATTTATTTTTTTATTTTTTATTTTTTATTTTTTTAGTTGGTGTGAATATCTTTGGTTTGTGTGACTTGACATTATAAGCTGAGAAAAGTGTGCTAGTCTCTTGCCTTTACCAAAAAATATCTTGCCTTCAGGCAAGTCATATTATTTCCACATAATACTTTTTTTTTTTTTTTTTTTTGCTAGTTGGTGTGAATATCTTTGGTTTGTCTGACTTGACATTATAAGCTGAGAAGTTTGTGTTAATCTCTTGCCTTTATCAAAAATATCTTGCCTTCAGGCTAGTCATATCAGTTCCACATAATACTATCTTGTTTTGATATTTATGTCTGTCTTTCACACTTCAAACTTTGTTAACATAAGACAAGACCGTCTTGATGGCAAATTCAGGGGACCTTACAAAATTAACTTTGCTCATGTACTTGCCAAATCATTATATTATACACGGTGATGGGGAGCCTTAAATAGCATTTTTACTTGTAACCTGCGAAAATAAAATGCGGATTTCATATAGGACAACTGAAGTTAGTAGTTTTTGTGGTTTCTGTATATACTGACACATTGTATAGGTATTTAGACTGTTTACATATAGGCCATCGTGTATATTCTTGTCTATGATGACTGAGTAATATAGATTCAATTGTATATTTAAGAAATTTATTATTCTTTGAGGCTATCTTTGCCATGGTTAGTCAACAATCATTTTCGTAAATACTTTGTCTGTGTGTATGATATATTGTATATACATTGATACTATTTACATGTATATTCTTGTTTATGTATATTCTTGTTTATGATGACTGGGCATTATAAATTTAATTGTATATTTCAAGAAAATATTATTCTGTGATGTTGATCTCTGCCACTATTTGTCAGTGATAATTTTCATAGGAACTTTGTAGCATTTCCTTTTAAAAAATTGTGGTGAGTGATCAACAGGCAATTATTAAGAGCTGACTTGCCGTCAAAGTTCTCTTCTGCTTAGACAGCAAATTGTTCAAAAATATTTTATTCTCAAGGATTAGTTTTCGTGTGTCCTGATTGAACGAGGTCGTTGTATGATTAATGGATTATAATGATAATGCAACCCAAAGTTATTGAAGTGTTTGCTACATTCGTTGCAAGGTTCTTTGGGGGAAGAGAATTTAATCTTTCTTCAGACTGGGTTTTGTGGGACATTTTAGATCACTAATCTCGAACATTTCAAAAGTGTACTATATATATATATATATATATATATATATATATATATATATATATATATATATATATATATATATATGTGTGTGTGTGTGTGTGTGTGTGTGTGTGTGTGTGTGTGTGTGTATGTGTGTGTGTGTGTGTGTGTGTGTGTGTGTTTATAGCCTGAGTTATATGATATATTAGGTTGTAGTAGAGTAATGTTACAGTCAGCTCAGATTTCTCCAAAATACCCAGTGTCAAGAAACTGTCTTGTAACCTGAGAGAATGTTTTAGTAATAAATTTGTAAAAAAAAATAAGCCATAACTCAGTTCTAAGGTGACATTACACTATAATCACTTCTTGGAAATTTTGTAGACAAAAATAGCAAATACTAGACAAAGAAGGGTTAAATATCTTCCTTTATAAAATTAAAATAATGATAATACATTTCTGTAGTTACTTGACAGTACATTCACTTCATGGAAATTTTGTAGAAAAAATAGCAAACACTATGCAAAGAAGGATTAAATATTTTACTTTGTAAAATATTTAATATGATTCTTTTAATTTTACTTTGTAAAATTAAAAGAATCATAATTCATTTCTGTGGATACATAACAGTATAATCATTACTTGGGAATTTAGTAGCAAAAGTAGCAAATACTAGACAAGGAAGGATATATTTCTTTGTAAAATTAAAATTTGTAAAATTAAAAGAATTATTTTTAACATTACACATGACAATATAATAATTTCTCGGAAAAATCGCAAAAAAATAGCAAATGCTCGATAAGGAGGCATTCAATTTTACTGGTTTTTATAAATATCACAATTTCCTGTTTTCATTTTAAGGCCCGGAGAAGGGAAGGTTTTACCGTTAACAGGTAAAATGATAAGGCTTTAGAACGGAAATCTAAGCTTAGTTTTACGGAAAAAAAATTAATACTCTCACATTCGCCTTAGATATTGTGTGGTACCTTCTGTATTTCTCATCCCTTACTTTTACCTTTCCAGGATTGTAATGCTTTTCAGTGCCTTTTTACCTGGCTAGTGATCTCTTACTTTTCCAGGATTGTAATGCTTTCAGTGCCTTTGTACCTGGCTAATGATCTCTTACTTTTTCCAAGATTGTAATGCTTTTCAGTGCTTTTTTACCTGGCTAGTGATCTCTTACTTTTCCAGGATTGTAATGCTTTTCAGTGCCTTTGTACCTGGCTAATGATCTCTTACTTTTCCAGGATTGTAATGCTTTTCAGTGCCTTTGTACCTGGCTAGTGATCTCTTACTTTTCCAGGATTGTAATGCTTTTCAATGCCTTTGTACCTGGCTAGTGATCTCTTACTTTTCCAGGATTGTAATGCTTTTCAGTGCCTTTGTACCTGGCTAATGATCTCTTACTTTTCCAGGATTGTAATGCTTTTCAGTGCCTTTTTACCTGGCTAGTGATCTCTTACTTTTCCAGGATTGTAATGCTTTTCAGTGCCTTTGTACCTGGTTAATGATCTCTTACTTTTCCAGGATTGTAATGTTTTTCAGTGCCTTTGTACCTGGTTAATGATCTCTTACTTTTCCAAGATTGTAATGCTTTTCAGTGCCTTTGTACCTGGCTAGTGATCTCTTACTTTTCCAGGATTGTAATGCTTTTCAGTGCCTTTGTACCTGGCTAATGATCTCTTACTTTTCCAGGATTGTAATGCTTTCAGTGCCTTTGTACCTGGCTAATGATCTCTTACTTTTCCAGGATTGTAATGTTTTTCAGTGCCTTTGTACCTGGCTAATGATCTCTTACTTTTCTAGGATTGTAATGCTTTTCAGTGCCTTTGTACCTGGCTAGTGATCTCTTACTTTTCCAGGATTGTAATGCTTTTCAGTGCCTTTGTACCTGGCTAGTGATCTCTTACTTTTCCAGGATTGTAATGTTTTTCAGTGCCTTTGTACCTGGCTAGTGATCTCTTACTTTTCCAGGATTGTAATGCTTTTCAGTGCCTTTGTACCTGGCTAGTGATCTCTTACTTTTCCAGGATTGTAATGCTTTTCAGTGCCTTTGTACCTGGATAATGATCTCTTACTTTTCTAGGATTGTAATGCTTTTCAGTGCCTTGTACGTGGCTGTGATCTCTTACTTTTCCAGGATTGATCTTTTCAGTGCCTTTTACTGGCTAATGATCTCTTTTTCCAGGATTGTAATGCTTTTCAGTGCCTTTGTACCTGGATAATGATCTCTTACTTTTCCAGGATTGTATTGCTTTTCAGTGCCTTGTGCCTGGCTATTGATCTCTTAGTTTTAGTTTTTCCAGGACTGTAATGCTTTTCAGTGCCTTTGTACCTGGATAATGATCTCTTACTTTTCCATGATTGTAATGCTTTTCAGTGGTGTTTTACCTGGCTATTGATCTCTTAGTTTTACTTTTTCCAGGACTGTATTGCTTTTTAGTGCCTTTTTACCTGGCTAATGGTTAGTTCTTGCAGCTGTCTTATACAGCACTCATTTAGCCATTTGACGTCGTCATTTTCAATTTCTCTAAAATTTCAATATTGTTTTCATCTTATAAACTCTCTCTGGTTATTTAAGAAAACCTTGTCTTAATATTCTGAGCTGTCATATGTCGTACGTCATATGTCACAGGCAATTGGAGTTACGGTTTTAAAACATTAGGTATACTGTATACTTAAAAAGTTTTTTTCGTGTAATTCCAAACATCTACTCCACAATTTAACTCTCAATACAGTTTGTTTGTTTGTTTTAGACCTTCAGTACTCAGTTTATGTTTATGTTAACTTACCAGGAAAAATATATTATGTTTTCATCTCTGGACTTGTTTTAAATTCCGTCCTATATGATCCCAAATGCGGTCTTGTAAATTTTTCGTCCCGTTGGCAGTGATTCTCAAACTGGGTGCTGTGGCACCCTGGGGTTCCACAGACAGTGCCTAGGGGTGCCGCAAGATTGTCATGAATTTTGTCTTGGCTAGATCATCTCAGTGAACATTTGTGAAAAAGAAAAAGTTTGCAGAAGTGTTCTTATAATTATTATCAGTGTGTCTACTCTAATTATGTTCATCTAATTCTTCTGATATACTCTTTGCTTGTAAAGTATATTTCTGCATGTACGGTGTGCTGATTTTGGTCTGAGTATGGATAATAATTTTATTCATTAAATAAGTTAGTTCATGCGATGTGGTGGGATGGTGAAAAGAAGGGGTGCCACGGTAATGATTACATTAGTTAAGGTGCCATCACCAAAAAGAGATTGAGAACAATTGGACCGTTATGTATCAAACTTTCAGCTCTCCACTTTTTGCTCTTCATGCAATTCTGTCTCGAAATGAGTAAAACTTACCCAATATTTTTACTGCATTTCTTTTCTCCAATAAATGCGAATGCTCTTTCTTTGTTAGAGTGTATTTTATTATCACTTGTGATGTTCTTATAGTTATGCCAACCTTGTTATGCCTAATTGTAATAAATGTATATATAATTACACTTTTTTTTATTTTTTTCAATTTGCATACTCAGAGCTCTAAACTTTAATAAATGCTAGTGGTAAGAAACACAGTACCTTGCGAGAAACGTGAAGACGTGAGTGACCTCATTATCGAAATGCTTTCTCAGATATGCAGAGAGAGAGAGAGAGAGAGAGAGAGAGAGAGAAACTTGGAAACAGATGAATAAAACAAAAGAGAAGAGAAAGAATGGCAAGGAGGCCTCGGGTGTGAGAAAGGAAGGAGAGAGAGGGAGAGTAGCTTGGAAGCAGATGGATAAAACAAAAGAGAAGAGAAAGAACGGCAAGGAGGCCTCGTGTGTGAGAAAAGAAGGAGAGAGAGAGAGAGTGTGTGTGTGTGTGTGTGTGTGTGTGTGTGTGTGTGTGTAACTTGGAAGCAGATGAATAAAACAAAAGAAAAGAGAAAGAACGGCAAGGAGGGCTCGGGCGTGAGAAAAGAAGAGGAGAGAGAGAGAGAGAGAGAGAGAGAGAGAGAGAGAGAGAGAGAGAGAGAGAGAGAGAGAGAGAGAGAGCTGTATGTGTCTCGGAACCAGATTGATAAAACAAAAGAAAAGAAAAGAATGGCGAGGAGGGGTTGGTTATGAGGAAGGGAGGAGGAAGTAGAGAGAGAGAGAGAGAGAGAGAGAGAGAGAGACGAGGTGTTCAACCAAGGGCGTAATATCGGTATTTCTTTTTATGGCCTCACTGGCATTAGAGCTTCGTCCCCCTTCTGTGGGTTCTGGAAGAGAAATTACCTCTTTTATTTTGTAGGGACTTGTACCCCCAACAATTGGTTGTTTTCAATGGGGCTACTTCGTACTTCTTTCTCTTGGATAATACCTAACGCTCAGGTATTGATTTTGTTATTTGGTTTTTGTATCTCCTTAAAGGACCTGTTTGTTTTATTTTTGGGGGGAGGGGAGCCTTTGTGACAATGATGTCCCTCAGTTTAACAGTTTGTTTATTTTTATGTTATGTAGCTCTATACTTGCAAGTGAATTTGTGCTTTTAAATTGTTTATTTGAAGTAAATTTGTGCTTTAGAATTGTTTATTTGAAGTAAATATGTGCTTTAGAATTGTTTATTTGGATGTTTACTTTCATGTTCATTATACAGAATTCACTTTTTCAAAATATTCATGATACTTATTGTGATAATGCCTATGAAAATTTTCAAAAATGAAAAACTTAGAAAAAAAAAACAGGACGAATGAGTCTTATAAGGTCTTCGCCAAAATAGAACGTGAATTGAATAAAATGTTTTAGGTAGGCTAAGTCTTGAGAACGTAAAATGCATTGTATCAAAAAGAATTTCAGAACCGAAAATGTAGTATTTAAGATTAAGAATATTGAGAAATATCTCGTACTGAATATGAAGCACCATGTCAAGTGTGAGCCAGGGAAAATTAAATAAAAAGAGAAAGCATGACTATTGGACTATGTCGCTCCAGAGACCACGAACTCAGCCTAGCTCATAGATTGAAAATGAGGCATCTCTGAAACACTAAAAGCATGACTCGACGACAATTACTTTTAGTTTTCTGAAAAGAAAACTATTGTGCCGGCTTTGTCAGTCCGTCCGTTCTTTTTCTGTCCGCCCTCAGATCTTAAAAACTACTGAGTCTAGAGGGCTGCAAATTGCTATGTTGATCATCCACCCTCCAATCATCAAACATACCAAATTGCAGCCCTCTAGCCTCAGTAGTTTTTATTTTATATAAGGTTAAAGTTAGCAACGATATTGGATATGCTACCACCGGGCCATGGTTAAAATTTCATGGGCCGCCGCTCATACAGCATTATGCCGAGACCACCGAAAGATAGATCTGTTTTCGTTGGTCTTGATTATACGCTGTAGTGGCTGTACAGAAAACTCGATTGCGCCGAAGAAACTTTGCGTGTTTTTGCTTGTTTTTTAATAAATATTCATTGTCCTTGAAGCCAGAATAACTTAATTCTTTAACAGGGATTTTGGAGGCTGGAAAGAAAGA